>NW_028122962.1:0-187625 GCF_965194805.1 Balaenoptera borealis
GTGTTTATGCTGCTTTACACCCACTTGACACACTAACAGAGAGATATCAATACATAGGTTTTAAGATTATTACTAGTCAGATATATTCTTGTGCGGTGAATAGGGCGTGTTGAGTCCAGTTCTCTGAGCAAGGAGTAGGTCTTGTCTATTACACATTGGGTTTATGGAACGGTATCTGAGCTAATTTGAAACCCTTGTTTTATGTATCACCCCACCTCCCCTTTCCCGTTAAGCAGCCATAGTGTGTTTTCTGCATGTGTGACTCGTTCTGTTTTGTAATTCAGTTCAAGTGTAACGGTTTTTACATTCCCTCTATCAGTGATACCTTATGAGAAGTGTCCTTTTCTGTGTGATTTATTTCACTTAGAATTGTCGTACCTAAATCCACTCATCATGCTGCTACTAGCCTTATGACATTGATTTCATGGCTGAGTGATATTCCATTGTACATAAGGACTAAAACTTCTTTACCCATTTTTCTCTTTCCTGGGATATTTAAGGTGGAATGAAGTGGAGGTCCTTGTCAACAGAGCAGCCCTAAACTTTGGGGTGCTTGTGTCTTGCTGATTTTTCATTTTCCCAATTTATACCCCCATGAGTGGAAGTGCCCTATGCTCTCTAAGCTGTGTTTTTTAGATGTTTCAGGACTCACCGTACACTTCTCCAGAGTGGCTGTTGGCAATTTACATCCCGCCCATCAGTGTAGCAAGGCTCCCATTTCTCCATGGCCTGTCCTGCATTTCTGGTTTTGACACTTTTTTCAGCATGGCCCTTTTGACCGATGGGATGCGAGACTTCTTTGTAGCGCTGATTTGCCTTTCCAGGTTGCTTGGTTGGCCAAAAAGGGCGTATGCGTTTTTTCCTGAATATATTCAGGAAAAAACGCATACGCCCTTTTTGGCCAAGGGTATCATTGTCAACGTTTTGCCGCTTTTCATGTGCTTTAAAGGCGATTCGAATCTACCTCCTGAAATCTGTTTCCTGCAATTCTGCCTTGATTTCAAGTCCTCTTCGTTGCCTTCCCTCAATATATTTGTGGACGAGAGTTATCATTTATAACTCTGCAGGTTTGTGAATTGCAGTGCCCTGAACCTCCATTTTACAACTCGTGTTTTTGGGAGCTGGCCGCAAAAGCGCAGGATGGCTTCAGGCCCTGTTCTGGTTCCGGGGGGCGGGATGAGCCTGTTGTTAATTCTTCTTCCTGATGGGAAAATAGAGTGACCTCTGCCTTTCCCAACACCAAGAGCCAGTCTCTCATTGGTTCCCCGTCTTCCCGTTCATCGTCAGGAGAAATGGCAACCTGTACGGAACAGGAGGTTAAAGGTGCTGATGTTCCAAGTAGGGAGATTGCTAGTAAAGCGGCTGGAATGGCGAACCCGGGCACAAGGAGATGAGAAATGAGGTGCGTTTTAGAAACCTTTCCCCATCACACGGTGTACCATCTTCTGGGTTTCTCATGCATGTTTTCGATGTAGGAAGATGCCCTTGAACCTGGAGATTTGGGACCCATGGGATGGGTACCACGCAGTATTACTTTAAAGGGTCTGCGTTTGCTCACCCAACCTCACCAAACCTCTCAGCCCCAAGAGTGTCCACCCTTATGTCTCAATCAGCTGTGGGTCTAGATATGGTCAATCCAGGTTGCATCACAGCCCCTGAACGAATTGTGTAAGAATGTCTCTCTCTTTCACTGTCTTTGTTTCATGGGTTTTTCAAAGTAATTTATTTTTATAATGGGGTTTAGCTGCTTTTCACTGCTGTGTTTATGCTGCTTTACACCCACTTGACACACTAACAGAGAGATATCAATACATAGGTTTTAAGATTATTACTAGTCAGATATATTCTTGTGCGGTGAATAGGGCGTGTTGAGTCCAGTTCTCTGAGCAAGGAGTAGGTCTTGTCTATTACACATTGGGTTTATGGAACGGTATCTGAGCTAATTTGAAACCCTTGTTTTATGTATCACCCCACCTCCCCTTTCCCGTTAAGCAGCCATAGTGTGTTTTCTGCATGTGTGACTCTGTTCTGTTTTGTAATTCAGTTCAAGTGTAACGGTTTTTACATTCCCTCTATCAGTGATACCTTATGAGAAGTGTCCTTTTCTGTGTGATTTATTTCACTTAGAATTGTCGTACCTAAATCCACTCATCATGCTGCTACTAGCCTTATGACATTGATTTCATGGCTGAGTGATATTCCATTGTACATAAGGACCACAACTCCTTCATCCATTTTTCTCTTTCCTGGCATATTTAAGGTGGAATGAAGTGGAGGTCCTTGTCAACAGAGCAGCCCTAAACTTTGGGGTGCTTGTGTCTTGCTGATTTTTCATTTTCCCAATTTATACCCCCATGAGTGGAAGTGCCCTATGCTCTCTAAGCTTTGCTTTTTAGACGTTTCAGGACTCACCGTACACTTCTCCAGAGTGGCTGTTGGCAATTTACATCCCGCCCATCAGTGTAGCAAGGCTCCCATTTCTCCATGGCCTGTCCTGCATTTCTGGTTTTGACACTTTTTTCAGCATGGCCCTTTTGACCGATGGGAAGCGAGACTTCTTTGTAGCGCTGATTTGCCTTTCCAGGTTGCTTGGTTGGCCAAAAAGGGCGTATGCGTTTTTTCCTGAATATATTCAGGAAAAAACGCATACGCCCTTTTTGGCCAAGGGCATCATTGTCAACGTTTTGCCGCTTTTCATGTGCTTTAAAGGCGATTCGAATCTACTTCCTGAAATCTGTTTCCTGCAATTCTGCCTTGATTTCAAATCCTCTTCTTTGCCTTCCCTCAATATATTTGTGGACGAGAGGTATCATTTATAACTCTGCAGGTTTGTGAATTGCAGTGCCCTGAACCTCCATTTTACAACTCGCGTTTTTGGGAGATGGCCGCAAAAGCTCAGGATGGCTTCAGGCCCTGTTCTGGTTCCGGGGGGCAGGCTGAGCCTGTGGTTAATTCTTCTTCCTGATGGGAAAATAGAGTGACCTGTGCCTGTCCCAACACCAAGAGCTAGTCTTTCATTGGTTCCACGTCTTCCCGTTCATCCTCAGTACAAATTGCAACCTGTACGGAACAGGAGGTTAAAGGTGCTGATGCTCCAAGTAGGGAGATTGCTAGTAAAGTGGCTGGAATGGCGAACCCGGGCACAAGCAGATGAGAAATGAGGTGCGTTTTAGAAACCTTTCCCCATCACACGGTGTACCATCTTCTGGGTATCTCATGCATGTTTTCGATGTAGGAAGATGCCCTTGAACCTGGAGATTTGGGACCCATGCGATGGGTACCACGCAGTATTACTTTAAAGGGTCTGCGTTTGCTCACCCAACCTCACCAAACCTCTCAGCCTCAAGAGTGTCCACCCTTATGTCTCATCCAGCTGTGGGTCTAGATATGGTCAATCCAGGTTGGATCACAGCCCCTGAACGCATTGTGTAAGAATTTCGCTCTCTTTCACTGTCTTTGTTTCATGGGTTTGAAAAAGTAATTTATTCTTATAATGGGGTTTAGCTGCTTTTCACTGCTGTGTTTATGCCGCTTTACACCCACTTGACACACTAACAGAGAGATATCAATACATAGGTTTTAAGATTATTACTAGTCAGATATATTCTTGTGCGGTGAATAGGGCGTGTTGAGTCCAGTTCTCTGAGCAAGGAGTAGGTCTTGTCTATTACATATTGGGTTTATGGAACGGTATCTGAGCTAATTTGAAACCCTTGTTTTATGTATCACCCCACCTCACCTTTCCCGTTAAGCAGCCATAGTGTGTTTTCTCCATGTGTGACTCCGTTCTGTTTTGTAATTCAGTTCAAGTGTAACGGTTTTTACATTCCCTCTATCACTGATACCTTATGAGAAGTGTCCTTTTCTGTGTAACTTACTTCACTTAGAATCGTCGTACCTAAATCCACTCATCATGCTGCTACTAGCCTTATGACATTGATTTCATGGCTGAGTGATATTCCTTTGTACATAAGGACCACAACTCTTTTATCCATTTTTCTCTTTCCTGGGATATTGAAGGTGGAATGAAGTGGAGGTCCTTGTCAACAGAGCAACCCTAAACTTTGGGGTGCTTGTGTCTTGCTGATTTTTCATTTTCCCAATTTATACCCCCATGAGTGGAAGTGCCCTATGCTCTCTAAGCTGTGTTTTTTAGATGTTTCAGGACTCACCGTACACTTCTCCAGTGTGGCTGTTGGCAATTTACATCCCGCCCATCAGTGTAGCAAGGCTCCCATTTCTCCATGGCCTGTCCTGCATTTCTGGTTTTGACAATTTTTTCAGCATGGCCCTTTTAACCGATGGGAAGCGAGACTTCTTTGTAGCGCTGATTTGCCTTTCCAGGTTGCTTGGTTGGCCAAAAAGGGCGTATGCGTTTTTTCCTGAATATATTCAGGAAAAAACGCATACGCCCTTTTTGGCCAAGGGCATCATTGTCAACGTTTTGCCGCTTTTCATGTGCTTTAAAGGCGATTCGAATCTACCTCCTGAAATCTGTTTCCTGCAATTCTGCCTTGATTTCAAATCCTCTTCTTTGCCTTCCCTCAATATATTTGTGGACGAGAGTTATCATTTATAACTCTGCAGGTTTGTGAATTGCAGTGCCCTGAACCTCCATTTTACAACTCGCTTTTTAGGGAGCTGGCCGCAAAAGCGCAGGATGCCTTCAGGCCCTGTTCTGGTTCCGGGGGCAGGCTGAGCCTGTGGTTAATTCTTCTTCCTGATGGGAAAATAGAGTGACCTGTGCCTGTCCCAACACCAAGAGCCAGTCTCTCATTGGTTCCACGTCTTCCCGTTCACACTCAGGACAAATTGCAACCTGTACGGAAGAGGAGGTTAAAGGTGCTGATGCTCCAAGTAGGGAGATTGCTAGTAAAGCGGCTGGAATGGCGAACCCGGGCACAAGGAGATGAGAAATGAGGTGCGTTTTAGAAACCTTTCCCCATCACACGGTGTACCATCTTCTGGGTTTCTCATGCATGTTTTCGATGTAGGAAGATGCCCTTGAACCTGGTGATTTGGGACCCATGCGATGGGTACCACGCAGTATTACTTTAAAGGGTCTGCGTTTGCTCACCCAACCTCACCAAACCTCTCAGCCCCAAGAGTGTCCACCCTTAGATCTCATCCAGCTGTGGGTCTAGATATGGTCAATCCAGGTTGGATCACAGCCCCTGAACGCATTGTGTAAGAATTTCTCTCTCTTTCACTGTCTTTGTTTCATGGGTTTTTCAAAGTAATTTATTTTCATAATGGGGTTTAGCTGCTTTTCACCGCTGTGTTTATGCCGCTTTACACCCACTTGACACACTAACAGAGAGATATCAATACATAGGTTTTAAGATTATTACTAGTCAGATATATTCTTGTGCGGTGAATAGGGTGTGTTGAGTCCAGTTCTCTGAGCAAGGAGTAGGTCTTGTCTATTACATATTGGGTTTATGGAACGGTATCTGAGCTAATTTGAAACCCTTGTTTTATGTATCACCCCACCTCACCTTTCCCGTTAAGCAACTATAGTGTGTTTTCTGCATGTGTGACTCTGTTCTGTTTTGTAATTCAGTTCAAGTGTAACGGTTTTTACATTCCCTCTATAAGTGATACCTTATGAGAAGTGTCCTTTTCTGTGTGACTTATTTCACTTAGAATCGTCGTACCTAAATCCACTCATCATGCTGCTACTAGCCTTATGACATTGTTTTCACGGCTGAGTGATATTCCATTGTACATAAGGACCACAACTTCTTTATCCATTTTTCTCTTTCCTGGGATATTGAAGGTGGAATGAAGTGGAGGTCCTTGTCAACAGAGCAGCCCTAAACTTTGGGGTGCTTGTGTCTTGCTGATTTTTAATTTTCCCAATTTATACCCCCATGCGTGGAAATGCCCTATGCTCTGTAAGCTGTGTTTTTTAGATGTTTCAGGACACACCGTACACTTCTCCAGAGTGGCTGTTGGCAATTTACATCCCGCCCATCAGTGTAGCAAGGCACCCATTTCTCCATGGCCTGTCCTGCATTTCTGGTTTTGACACTTTTTTCAGCATGGCCCTTTTGAGCGATGGGTAGCGAGTCTTCTTTGTAGCGCTGATTTGCCTTTCCAGGTTGCTTGGTTGGCCAAAAAGGGCGTATGCGTTTTTTCCTGAATATATTCAGGAAAAAACGCATACGCCCTTTTTGGCCAAGGGCATCATTGTCAACGTTTTGCCGCTTTTCATGTGCTTTAAAGGCGATTCGAATCTACCTCGTGAAATCTGTTTCCTGCAATTCTGCCTTGATTTCAAATCCTCTTCTTTGCCTTCCCTCAATATATTTGTGGACGAGAGTTATCATTTATAATTCTGCAGGTTTGTGAATTGCAGTGCCCTGTAGCTCCATTTTACAACTCGCTTTTTTGGAGATGGCCGCAAAAGCGCAAGATGGCTTCAGGCCCTGTTCTTGTTCCGGGGGGCAGGCTGAGTCTGTGGTAAATTCTTCTTCCTGATGGGACAATAGAGTGACCTTTGCCTGTCCCAACACCAAGAACTAGTCTCTCATTGTTTCCCCATCTACCCTTTCATCCTCAGGACAAATTGCAACCTGTATGGAACAGGAGGTTAAAGGTGCTGATGCTCCAAGTAGGGAGCTTGCTAGAAAAGCGGCTGGAATGGCGAACCCGGGCACAAGGAGATGAGAAATGAGGTGCGTTTTAGAAACCTTTCCCCATCACACGGTGTACCATCTTCTGGGTTTCTCATGCATGTTTTCGATGTAGGAAGATGCCCTTGAACCTGGAGATTTGGGACCCATGGGATGGGTACCACGCAGTAGTACTTTAAAGGGTCTGCATTTGCTCACCCAACCTCACCAAACCTCTCAGCCGCAAGAGTGTCCACCCTTATGTCTCATCCAGCTGTGGGTCTAGATATGGTCAATCCAAGTTTCATCACAGCCCCTGAACGCATTGTGTAAGAATTTCGCTCTCTTTCACTGTCTTTGTTTCATGGGTTTTTCAAAGTTATTTATTTTTATAATGGGTTTTAGCTGCTTTTCACTGTTGTGTTTATGCCGCTTTACATCCACTTGATACACTAACAGAGAGATATCAATATATAGGTTTTAAGATTATTACTAGTCAGATATAATGTTTTGCGGTGAACAGGGCGTGTTGAGTCCAGTTCTCTGAGCAAGGAGTAGGTCTTGTCTATTACATATTGGGTTTATGCAACGGTATCTGAGCTAATTTGAAACCCTTGTTTTATGTATCACCCCACCTCACCTTTCCCGTTAGCACCCATAGTGTGTTTTCTGCATGTGTGACTCTGTTCTCTTTTGTAATTCAGTTCAAGTGTAACGGTTTTTACATTCCCTCTATCAGTGAGACCTTATGAGAAGTGTCCTTTTCTGTGTGACTTATTTCACTTAGAATCGTCGTACCTAAATCCACTCATCATGCTGCTACTAGCCTTATGACATTGATTTCATGGCTGAGTGATATTCCATTGTACATAAGGACCACAACTTCTTTATCCATTTTTCTCTTTCCTGGGATATTGAAGGTGGAATGAAGTGGAGGTCCTTGTCAAGAGAGCAGCCCTAAACTTTGGTGTGCTTGTGTCTTGCTGATTTTTCATTTTCCCAATTTATACCCCCATGAGTGGAAGTGCCCTATTCTCTCTAAGCTGTGTTTTTTAGATGTTTCAGGACACACCGTACACTTCTCCAGAGTGGCTGTTGGCCATTTACATCCCGCCCATCAGTGTAGCAAGGCTCTCTTTCCTCCCTGGCCTCTCCTGCTTTTCTTGTTTTACACTTTTTTAGGAAGGCCATTTTGACCGATGGGAAGTCAGACTTCTTTGTAGCGCTGAATTGCATTTACGGCTTGTTTGGTTGGCCAAAAAGGGCCTATGGGTTTTTTCCTGAATTCATTCAGAACAAAACGCATATGCTCTTTTTGGCCAAGTGCATCATTGTCGACGTTTTGCCGCTTTTCATGTGCTTTAGTGGTGATTCGAATCTATCTCCTGAAATCTGTTTCCTGCAATTCTGCCTTAATTTCAAATCCTCTTCGGTGCCTTCCCTCAATATATTTGTGGACGAGAGTTATCATTTATAACTCTGCAGGTTTGTGAATTGCAGTGCCCCTGAGCTCCATTTTTCAACTCGCTTTTTTGGGAGCTTTCCGCAGAACCGCTCGTTTGCTTCTGTCCCTACTCTGGTTCCCGGTGGCAGGCTAAGCCTTTGCTTAATTCTTCTTCCTGACTGGAAAGTAGAGTGACATGTGCCTCTCCGAACATCTAGGGCTTGGCTCCCCTTGTTTCTCCTCCTTCCCCTTCTTCCTTTGGACAAATTCCGATTTCTGTGCAACTGGATGTTGAAGGTGCTGACATCCTCTAGTGGGGAGATTTTAAGGAAAAAGGCTGGAGGGGTGAACCCAACAACCAGGAAATTAGGCGTTTTGGTGCCTTTTCCAAAATCTTCCTGATCCAACCGTGTTCCATCTTCTGGGTGTCACAGGCATGTTTTAGCTGTAGGAAAGGTCCCGTGTATGTAAGGAGAACACAAGGGATTTTTCCAAATCAGTGTCTCCCCGAACTCCAATCTGGGGAATTTTTAAGCTACTGGTACATGTGTGTTCATTAAGGGACTTGGGCCGTAGGCAGAGTCCGAACTTTAGATGATTGAAGTCTTCAGGTTCAGAAACGCTCACCATCGGCCTCCTTTAGTTTCCATTTTATCTGTAGTTGATAGATGATGTCGATATAGATATCTATTGTTTTTCAGATTATTTCCCCTCAGGGGTCATTACAAAATATTGAGTATAGTTCCCTGTGCTATACAGTAGTTCCCTGTTGATGATATATTTTATACATAGCAGTGTGTATATGTTAATCTGAAACTGTTAATTTATCCCTCCTCCCACCTTTCCCCTTTGGTAATAAAAAATATAAGATTTTATACTTCTCAGAAATCTAGGAGCTGAAAGAGAGGTATCATTTTCAATGGAAAATCATTCAAAACAAGGTTGAAACTTCAACCAAGATTATTAGATGTACATCCTTGGAAAGAAATCCCTGCATTTCTCTACTCTTGACCTGCCAAATAAGACAATCCCCTCCACTGAACTTGCTTATAATAAAGTGATGGAAATATCAAATGGAAGTGTTAGAAACATCTTATTTTACACGAGCCTTATACACTGCTCTATGTTAATTACAGTTTGGCTCACACATCTGTGCATTGAAGTTACAATGTTCTCAAATTCTGTTACTGATCCTGCAGAGTGGGCCCCAACAAGGGTCTCCCTGCCCAGTGTCATTGGAGCCAACAGATCGAGACTGACTTTGGTTCAGAAGCAAAGGAAAACTTTATATTTTGATCAGAGAATGGAGAGGTGAGAGTGTGTGCTCCCCTGCGGGTTGTGGGCCGGGCTGCTGTGTAGGGATCCTGTCAGCATCAGCGGGAGGGAGGGGGCGGAGCTCTCGAGGGCCAGGTTGGCTGGAGCTCAGGCTCTATGTCGCAGAGTCTGCACGGGGCCCCACGAGCTGAGGTGTCGGCCCAGCCATTTTGCACGAGGAAATCGGGTCTGAAGTGTCGGGTGTGGGACCTCTGCATGTGGAAACCTAGGAGCAAGTGAAATTAGACAAAGCACAAAGGAAAAAATGGTTAGACTTTATTTTATTGCCCAGATTCTATTTTTATCTCCCAGGAATTTTTAATGGGCTTTGCCAGTGACAAAGCCCTCCTCTGCCTTTTGTCCCATTCCTCATTCTTGGGGCGCTGAGGGTGCAGACACGTCTTCTGTAAATGCTTCATGCTGAGTTGGGTGTCCTCATACCCGGGGGGAGGGGCAGGACTTCTCCCCAGCAGCCTCCAGGTGAGGTTGATTGTCCGCAGGCCTCCTCCCTCACTGCTCGTCTGCCTGAGCACCAGCATTGGAAGTTTTATAGATTCTAATGACCTTTAAGGGTCCAGGAAAGAGATGTGCAGAGACGCTGGGGGGGTGGGCGGTTTTACCCTGCTCCACATTGGTTCGGCCCCCTTAGGCTGATGGTTTCTGCCAGCCTAGATGCTCTGACCAGTAGTCTGTGCTTTCTTCAGTTAGGCCACTGAATTAACGTACAAACAGCACCAGGTGTCAGAGCCCTGCTTGCTCAACTCCCAGACAGTCCAGGGCCGGTGGTGATCCAGGACCATGACGGCCACTCAGTCAACGGCCTTTTGAAGTAGCCAGGAGTACAGCCGGTCTCATTGGCCACCGTCACTGCGGTGTCTGTAGGCTTTTCTATGGTGGCAGCGTTATTTACGGTTCCCCTGCCAAGTTTATTAGCTCCACTCTGGGTGCAGTAAGTCCTGTAAGCAATAGTCTGCTCTTTTGGGGCACACTCTTGTTGTTTTCTGAGAGAAGCTCCAGGTCAAGTGATGGTCACACGAGTCGTCATGGGGGCCCATTGCCCCAGGTTGTCTCTCTGGAGGTTGGTGTTGGAGGGCCTCCTCACTCGAGGTCATTGTGCCCACGGAGCAATCCCTGCAACTTCAGGGCATGGTGGGTGGTTAGGATCACCAAGTGGCGTCCTTTTCCCTTAGGAGGGAGCTGGCCTTGCGGGCTGCTGATTTCCAGGTTTTTAGATACCCCCAGTATCCTGGTCGGATGGGGTGGCTGGCCAATGCCTGGAGGGCATTCTTACATTGTTCCATTTCAAGTGGTCCCAGTTTTTGCACTAATACTCCAAGGGCGATTCGCCTTGGACCAGGAATGTAAAGGTCAAAGGGTTTAGCTAACTTAGGGAGGTCCAGGGCCAGGGTCTGAATTGACTGCTCTTTCCATTCTTGAAAGGCCGCTTCTGGATTCTATTCAAAAGGATCATCATCTTTTCCTTTCAGTGTTTCATATAGAGGCCCAGCTATTAGACTGTAGTTAGGGATCCAGATGCAGCAAACCCCGGTCTCCCCAGGAACCCCTAAGCTGTCTTCTAGTTTCAGGAAAGGTGAGGCTGCAAATGGCTTCTTCCCTTTCCTGGGGTGGGCTTCTCCGACCTTCTGTGCGAATGAAGCCCAGGAAGGCCACCTTAGTTTGTGATATTTGAGCCTTTTCCTTGGACACCTTCTATCTTTTATTGGCTAGGTAGTTCAGAGGCCTCCTTAGTCGGGCTGGTGATCAGAATGTCATCTGCATATTGAAGGAGGGTTCCCTTCTCCAGAGGTAGATCTTTTAGGTCTTTAGCTAACGTTTCCCCAAAGATGGTGTGGGAATTTTTGAACCCCTGGGGCAGGACGGCCCAGCAGTATTGTTTTTGTTGTAGGTTGAGTCCTGCCACTCACAGCCAAAATTTCTTGTGACTCTGGGACTAATGGAATACAGAAGAAGGCATCATTGAAGTCTAATACAGAATGCCATGTCCTGGTGGATGGTAGAATGACCAGCAGGGTGTAGGAATTAGGAACTACTAGATGTATATCCTCTGTGGCTTCACTGACTGTCCTGGCGTCCTCTACCAGGTCCCCAGCAGCCCACGGGGCTCTTGTGGTCAGGCCCCTCCCAGGATATGGAGCTCACCTGGGCAGGTACGCAGCAGCCCACGGGGCTCTCGTGGGCAGGCCCCTCCCTGGATATGGAGCTCCCGTGGACAGGTACCCCGGCAGGGCTGGGCACACAGGAACCGTGCACGTAGCCCTCATTGCAGAGCACCCCCAGCACCCCTGTCACTCAGAGCTGACACAGAGCACCTCAGAGCAGAGCTTGAACTAACAAACAGCAGCTCCAACAGGTCTGTGACCCTAGGCTTCACTCTGTGCGGCCTCCCTCTGCCTGGTCTTCCAGGGGCTTCCACTGCAGCCGGGGCACCAGGCCTCTGTCTCCACCCACCACCCCTCCTCTCCCTGACTCCTGGGTTCCTCTCATTAGCAGAGGGTCTTCTTGAAGTTGTCTCCCACTCATGGACCAGATAAAATGATTCGAAAACAAGCCAGGGCTGCCGCCCCTTATCTATCCTGACTCTCGGGACCCTACACCTGTTCCTTGGATCTGGCCGGTGCAGCAAGGCCCATTTTCTGCAACTCTGAGCCCCTGAGGGGCGAGGATTGGCTGACCTGGGCAGCCTGACCCGGCCGGCCAGCCCTTCCCAGGTGTGCCTGGGTTGAGGTCAATATAAACACCCCTCCAGGCAGCAAAAGCCTCTGCAGCTGTGCCTGACGCCATATTCTCTGCCCCGTCAGCAGTCTCGGGGTTGGGCTGGTGGGAGGGAGTAGGGCCCACGGCTCTATGAGTGGCCCAGTGTGACTGGGGCTCTGCTGGACTTTCTGCAGGAGTTGCCGGGCTGCCACCTGCTAAAGAAGAGGATGTGTCACCCATACTTGCTGCTGGAATTTCTCCCCGGGCAGAGGTGAGGAAGGAAAAAAGCAGTGGGGGCCGGGACAGGAGGGGTACCTCAGGCAGGGAAATGGAAAGCTTCCAGATGAGCGCCCGGGGCCAGGACCATCCTGGCTGGCCTGCAGGCACCAAGTCGGCCTGCGTGCTGTCGCTGGTGTGACTCCAAGCCCCTTCCTCTAGTTTTTAAAGTCTTTGCACACATTCAGGTGTTTTACCTGGGAAGGGTGGGAAAAGTTCAGCAGCAGCTGGCCTGGGGCTCAGCTCACGTTTACTCAGAGACGCCTCCTCACGGTCCCCCAGCTTTGCAATGAGGACGCTCCTCGTGTGGGGGCTGCTGGCTGCATGGGAGATGATTCCCCACCTGTGACCAACTTCAGAATTGTTTACCCCTGGAGCAAGTGCCCTGATAGGGTTTTCCTCTGTATGACCAGTGGGTTCTGTTTTTTTTTTTTTTTCTTTTTTGGTTCAAGGTAAGTTTTATTCCTCTTTTTGTATTTATGGATATAAGCATGGAAATAATTCATTCATATAAATACGTCTATGGGAAGGACAGAACTTTTTTTCTGTTTTATTTTTTTAAGTATTACTTATTTTTTAATTTTTGAATTTATTTTATTCATTTTTTTATACAGCAGGCTCTTATTGGTAACCTATTTTATACATATAAGTGTATATATGTCAATCCCAGGCTCGCAATTCATCCCACCACCACCACCCTGCCACTTTCCCCCCTTGGTGTCCATACATTTGTTCTCTACATCTGTGTCTCTATTTCTGCCTTGCAAACCGGTTCATCTTTACCATTTTTCTAGGTTCCACATGTATGCGTTAATATACGATATTTGTTTTTCTCTTTCTGACTTACTTCACTCTGTATGACAGTCTCTAGATCTATCCACATCTCTACAAATGACCCAATTTCATTCCTTTTTATGGCTGAGTAATATTCCATTTTATATATGTAGCACATCTTTTCTGTTCGTCTGTCTATGGGCATTTAGGTTGCTTCCATGACCTGGCTATTGTAAATAGTGCTGCAATGAATATTGTGGTGAATATGTCTTTTTGAATTATGGTTTTCTCTGGGTATATGGCCAGTAGTGGGATTGCTGGGTCATATGGTAATTCTATTTTTAGTTTCTTAAGGAACCTCCATACTGTTCTCCATCGTGACTGTATCAATTTACATTCCCACAAATAGTGTAAGAGGGTTCCCTTTTCTCCACACCCTCTCCAGCATTTGTTGCTTGTAGATTTTCTGATGATGCCCATTCTAACTCGTGTGAGGCGATACCTCATTGTAGTTTTGGTTTATATTTCTCTAATAATTAGTGATGTTGAGCAGCTTTTCATGTGCTTCTTGGTCATCTGTATGTCTTCTTGGGACAAATGTCTATTTACGTCATCTGCCCATTTTTGGATTGGGTTGTTTGTTTTTTTACTGTTGAGCTGCATGAGCTGTTTATATACATTGGAGATTAATCCTTTGTCCATTGATTCGTTTGCAAATATTTTCTCCCATTGTGAGGGTTGTCTTTTCGTCTTGTTTGTAGTTTCCTTTGCTTTGCAAAAGCTTTTAGGTTTCATTTGCTCCCATATGTTTATTTTTTTTATTCCATTACTCTAGGAGGTGGATCAAAAAAGATCTTGCTGTGATTTATGTCAAAGAGTATTCTTCCTGTGTTTTCCTCTAAGAGTTTTATAGTGTCCGGTCTTACATTTCGGTCTCTAATCCATTTTGAGTTTATTTTTTGTGTATGGTGTTAGGGAGTGTTCTAATTTCATTCTTTTACATGTAGCTGTCCATTTTTCCCAGCACCACTTATTGAAGAGACTGTCTTTTCTCCTTTGTATACCCTTGCCTCCTTTGTCATAGATTAGTGGGCCATAGGTGTGTAGGTTTATCTCTGGGCTTTTTTTTTTCTTTTACATCTTTATTGGAGTATAATTGCTTTACACTTGTGTGTTAGTTTCTGCTGTATAAAAAAGTGAATCAGCTGTGCGTATACATATAACACCATATCCCCTCCCTCTTGCACCTCCCTCTCACTCCCTTATCCCACCCTTTTAGGTGGTCACAAAGCACAGAGCTGATCTCCCTGTGCTATGTGGCTGCTTCCCAGTAGCTATCAATTTTACATTTGGTAGTGTATATATGTCCATACCACTCTCTCACTTTGTCCCAGCTTACCCTTCCCTCTCCCCATGTCCTCAAGTCCTTTCTCTACGTCTGTGTCCTTAATCCTTTCCTGCCCCTAGGTTCTTCATAAACTTTTTTTTTAAGATTCCATATATATGTGTTAGCATACGGTATTTGTTTTTCTCTTTCTGACTTACTTCACTCTGTAGGACAGACTCTAGATCCATCCACCTCACTAAAAGTAACTCAATTTCGTTTCTTTTTATGGCTGAATAATGTTCCATTGTATATTTGTGCCACATCTTCCTTATCCATTTATCTGTTGATGGACACTTAGGTTGCTTCCATGTCCTGGCTATTGTAAATAGAGCTACAGTGAACATTGTGGTACATGACTCTTTTTGAATTATGGTTTTCTCAGGGTAAATGTCCAGGAGTGGGTTTGCTGGGTTGTATGGTAGTTCTATTTTTAGTTTTTAAGGAACCCCCATACCGTTCTCCCTAGTGGCTATATCAATTTACATTCCCACCAACAGTGCAAGAGGGTTCCCTTTGCTCCAATAAATGCCTCTCCAGCATTTATTGTTGGTAGATTTTTTGATGATGGCCATTCTGACTGGTGTGAGGTGATACCTCACTGTAGTTTTGATTTGCATTTCTCTAATGATTAGTGATGTTCAGCATCCTTTCATGTGTTTGTTGGCAACCTGTATATCTTCTTTGGAGAAATGTCTATTTAGGTCTTCTGCCCATTTTTGGATTGGGTTGTTTGGTTTTGTGATATTGAGCTACATGAGCTGCTTTTTGGAGATTAATCCTTTGCCATTTGCTTCATTTGAAAATATTTTCTCCCATTCTGATGGTTGTCTTTTCATCTTGCTTATGTTTTCCTTTGCTGTGCAAAAGAATTTATGTTTCATTCGGTCCCATTTTTTTATTTTTGTTTTTATTTCCATTTCTCTAGGAGGTGGGTCAAAAAGGATCTTGCTGTGATTTATGTCATAGACTGTTCTGCTTATGTTTTCCTCTAAGAGTTTTATAGTGGCTGGTCTTATATTTAGGTCTCTAATCCATTTTGAGTTTATTTTTGTGTATGGTGTTAGGGAGTGTACTAATTTCATTCTTTTACATGTAACTGTCCAGTTTTCCCAGCACCACTTGCTGAAGACACTGTCTTTTCTCCATTGTATACCCTTGCCTCCTTTGTCATAGATTAGTGAACCATAGGTACGTGGGTTTATCTCTGTGCTTTCTATCCTGTTCTATTGACCTATATTTCTGTTCTTGTGTCAGTACCATATTATCTTGATTACTGTAGCTTTGCAATATAGTCTGAAGTCTGGAAGTCTGATTCCTCCAGCTCTTTTTTTTCCCCCCTCAAGACTGCTTTGGCTATCCAGGGTCTTTTGTGTCTCCCTACAAATTTTAAGATTTTTTTTTCTTGTTCTGTAGAAAATGCCAAAGGTATTTTGATCGGGATTGCATTGAATCTGTAGATTGCTTTGGGTAGTATAGTCATTTTCACAATATTGATTCTTCTAATCCGAGAACATGGTATATGTCTCCATCTGTTTATATCATCTTTGATTTCTTTCATCAGTGTCTTATAGTTTTCTGAGTACAGGTCTTTTACTTCCTTAGGTAGGTTTATTCCTAGGTATTTTATTCTTTTTGTTGCAGTGGTAATGGGATTGTTTCCTTAATTTCTCTTTCTGATCTTTCATTGTTAGTGTATAGGAATGCAAGCAATTTCTGTGCATTAATTTTGTATCCTGCAACTTTACCAAATTCATTGATTAGCTCCAGTGGTTTTCTGGTGGCATCTTTAGGATTCTCTATCTATGATATCATGTCATCTGCAAACAGTGACAATTTTACTTCTTCTTTTCCTTTTTGTATTCCTTTTATTTCTTTTTCTTCTCTGATTGCCATGGCTAGGACTTCCAAAACTATGTTGAATAGCAGTGGTGAGAGTGGACATCCTCGTCTTGTTCCTGATCTTAGAGGAAACGCTTTCAGTTTTTCACCATTGAGAATGCTGTTTGCTGTGGGTTTGTCATATATGGCCTTTATTATGTTGAGGTAGTTTCCCTCTATGCCCACACTCTGCAGAGTTTTTATCGTAAATGAGTGTTGAATTTTCTCAAAATCTTTTCCTTCAGCTATTGAGATGATCATATGGTTTTATTCTACAATTTGTTAATATGGTGTATCACATTGATTTGTGTATATTGAAGAATCCTCGCATCCCTGGGATAAACCCCACTTGATCATGGTGTATGATCCTTTTCATGTGTTGTTCGATTCTGTTTGCTAGTATTTTGTTGAGGATTTTTACATCTATATTCATCAGTGATATTGGTCTATAATTTTCTTTCCTTGTAGTATCTCTGTCTGATTTTGGTATCAGGGTGATGGTGGTCTCATAGAATGAGTTTGGGAGTGTTCCTTCCCCTGCAATTGTTTTGAAGAATTTGAGAAGGTTGGGTGTTAGCTCTTCTCTAAATGTTTGATAGAATTCACCTGTGATGCCATCTGGTTCTGGACTTTTGTTTGTTGGAAGATTTTTAATCACAGTTTCAATTTCATTGCTTGTGATAGGTTTGTTCACATTTTCTATTTCTTCCTGGTTCAGTCTTAGAAGGTTATCCCTTTCTAAGAATTTGTCCATTTCTTCCAGATTGTCCATTTTATTGGCCTAGAGTTGCTTGTAGTAGTCTCTTAGGATGCTTTGTATTCCTGTGGTGTCTGTTGTAACTTCTGCTTTTTCACTTCTAATTTTGTTGATTTGCGTCCTCTCCCTCTTTTTCTGGAGTCTGGCTAAAGGTTGATCATTTTTGCTTATCTTCTCAAAGAACCAGCTTTTAGTTTTATTGATCTTTGCTTTCGTTTTCTTTGTTTCTATTTCATTTATTTCTGCTCTGATCTTTATGATTTCTTTCCTTCTACTAACTTTGGGTTTTGTTCTTCTTTCTCTAGTTCCTCTAGGTGTAAGGTTAGATTGTTTATTTGAGATTTTTCTTGTTTCTTGAGGTAGGCTTGTATTGCTATAAACTTCCCTCTTAGAACTCCTTTTGCTGCATCCCATAGGTTTTGGATCATCGTGTTTTTGTTGTCATTTGTCTCTAGGTAGTTTTTGATTTCCTCTTTGATTTCTTCAGTGATCTCTTGGTTATTTAGTAACGTATTGTTTAGCCTCCATGTGTTTGTGTTTTTTACGGTTTTTTCCGTGTAATTGATTTCTAATCTCATAGCATTGTGGTCGGAACAGCTGCTTGATATGATTTCAGTTTTCTTAAATTTACTGAGGCTTTATCTGTGACCCAAGATGTGATCTATCCTGGAGAATGTTCCGTGTGCAGTTGAGAAGAACGTGTAATCTGCTGTTTTTGGATGGAATGTCCTATAAATATCAATTAACTCTATCTGGTCTATTGTGTCATTTAAAGCTTGTGTTTCCTTATTAATTGTCTGTCTGGCTGATCTCCACTGGTGTAAGTGAGCTGTTAAAGTCCCCCGCTATTATTGTGTTACTGTCGATTTCCTCTTTTATAGCTGTTAGCAGTTGCCTTATACATTGAGCTGCTCCTATTTTGGGTACATATATATTTATAATTGTTATATCTTCTTCTTGGATTGATCCCCTGACCATTATGTAGTGCCTTTCCTCGTCTCTTGTAACATTCTTTATTTTAAAGTCTATTTTATCTGATATGAGTATTGCTACTCCAGCTTTCTTTTGATTTTCATTTGCATAGAATATATTTTTCCATCGCCTCACTTTGAGTCTGTATGTGTCCCTAGGTCTGAAATGGATCTCTTGTAGACAGCATATATATGGGTCTTGTTTTTGTATCCATTCAGCGAGCCTGTGTCTTTTGGTTGGAACATGTAGTGCATTCACGTTTAAGGTAATTATCGATATGTATGTTCCTACTACTATTTTCTTAATTGTTATGGGTTTGTCTTGGTGGGTCCTTTTCTTCTCTTGTGTTTCCCACTTAGAGAAGTTCCTTTAGCATTTGGTGTAGAGCTGGTTTCATGGTGCTGAATTCTCTTAGCTTTTGCTTGTCTGTAAGGCTTTTGATTTCTCCATCAAATCTGAATGAGCTCTTTGCAGGGTGGAGTACTCTTGGTTGTAGGTTCTTCCCTTTCATCACTTTAAATTTATCATGCCACTTCCTTCTGGCTTGTAGATTTTCTGCTGAGAAATCAGTTGTTATCCTTATGGGAGTTCCCTTGTATGTTATTTGTCATTTTTCCCTTGCTGGTTTCAATCATTTTTCTTTGTCGTTAATTTTTGTCAATTTGATTACTATGTGTCTTGTCATTTTTCTCCTTTGGTTTATCCTGCCTGGGACACTCTGTGCTTCTGGACTTGGGTGGCTATTTCTTTTCCCATGCTAGGGAAGTTTTTGACCATAATCTCTTCAAATATATTCTCGGGTCCTTTCTCTCTCTCTTCTCCTTCTGGGACCCCTATAATGCGAATGTTGTTGCGTTTAAAGTTGTCCCAGAGGACTCTTGGGGTATCTTCGTTTATTTTCATTCTTTTTTCTTTATTCTGTTCCATGGCAGTGATTTCCACCTTTCTGTCTTCCAGGTCACTTATCCGTTCTTCTGCCACAGTTATTCTGCTACTGATTCCTTCTAGTGTATTTTTCATTTCAGTTATTCCATTGTTCACCTCTGTTTGTTTGTTCTTTAATTCTTCTAGGTGTTTGTTCCTTAATTCTTCTAGGTCTTTGTTAAACATTTCTTGCATCTTCTCGATCTTTGCCTCCTTTCTTTTTCCAAGGTCTTGGCTCAACTTCACTATCATTATTCTGAATTCTTTTTCTGGAAGGTTCCCTATCTCCACCTCATTTCATTTTTTTTCTGGGGTTTTATCTTGTTCCTTGATCTGGTATAAAGTCCTCTGCCTTTTCATTTTGTCTATCTTTCTGTGAATGTGGTTTTCCTTCCACAGGCTGCAGAATTGTAGTTCTTCTTGCTTCTGCTGTCTGCTCTCCGGTGGATGAGTCTATCTTAGAGGCTTGTGCAAGCTTCCTGATGGGAGGGACTGGTGGTGGGTAGAGCTGGGTGTTGCTTTGGTGGGCAGAGCTTTAATCCGCTTGTCTACGGATTAAATAAAACTTTAATAAAAAGTTTAATCCGCTTGTCTGCTGATGCATGGGGCTGGGTTCCCTCCCTGTTGGTTGTTTGGCCTGAGGCGACCCAGCCCTGGAGCCTACCTTGCTCTTGGTGGGGCTAATGGCGGACTCTGGGAGGGCTCACACCAAGGAGTATTTCCCAGAACTTCTGCTGCCAGTGTCGTTGTCCTCACGGTGAGCCACAGCCACAGCCACCACCTGCCTCTGCAGGAGACCCTCTAAAAGTAGCAGGTAGTTCTGGTCATTCTCCTACAGGGTCACTGCTCCTTCCCCTGGGTCCTGATGTGCACACTACTTTGTGTGTGCCCTCCAAGAGTGGAGTATCTGAGTGGAGTTGAGACTCTGAGACTCTGTGTGGAGTTGCACAGACTCTGGGTCCTGTGAAGCTTCGATGTTTTGTGATTCTAGAAATCCTATAGGAGACGGTCCACAGCAGGTGACGCTAATGTTGTCAGTAGAGGTGTTGAAGCCAAAGATTTGCAGTTCCAACTAGAGGTGCCGATGTACATACAGGACAAAATCATCTCGTGTGAATGTAGTTCAGGCATGTTTAAGATGAATGCAGTCATGTTAATGCCTACCATATTCTATCTTGAGCCTCTCCTCAGGGACCCCCTCCTCAGTTCCTGAGGCTCCTGTAAGTCATGTACAGGGGACTGGAGAGTGGGCTCTGTCCAGTCTGAGCCCTGAGTTACCCTGTGTGTATCTTAGGATACTTTGTATTTCTGTGGTGTCTGTTGTAACATCATCTCTTTCATTTCAGATTTATTTGGGCCCTCTCTTTTTAAAAAAACATACTACTGTTGTCTTTTATTCTTTACAGAAGTTTAATAAGTGTTTGATCTACTATCCTTACCCTATGTATACTTTTTGCAGTGAGATTTTTACTTTTCTTTGTTTCCTTGTTACTATCAATAATTAGTGAGACTTCTTTTAAGCTACCTTCAACATTGCTTATAAAGCTGCTTTATTAGTGATGACAGAGCCTTAATGGAAGTCATGTTCTGGTTGTAAATTAGAATGCAATGTGCCAGCAAATAGCCCCTTAAGTTTATGTCTCATTACTTCTTGTTCTTTTTTTAATTTAATTTTTATTTTTTGTCAGAGCAAATTTAATTAAAATGTTTTGTTTCTTCTAGGTGTGAAAGATGTGGTTCTTTTAAACATATACATATATCTATTCTTCTTTGGATCATTTTCCCATGTAGGTTATGACACAATGTTGAGTAGTCTTGTCTTGGTATTACGTAGGTCTTTGGTGATTACATATTTCACATGTGTTTCTATATCTATCTTAACCCCAATATCCTAATGTATCCAATCCTCACACCTTTCCATTTGGTGAACCATAAGTTTGTTTAATGAATCTGTGATTGCATTTCTCTGTGGAAATATTTTCATTGGTATCAATTTTTAGCTAAGACCTATAAGTGATATTATAGGATATGTGTCTTTTGCTTTCTGACTTAGTACAATTTGCCTGATTACCTCAAGAATCATACATGGTGCTGCAAATGGCATTGTTTCATTTTTTTCCCTGGCTAATATTCCATCTGTACGTGTACCAGTTCTTCTTTGGCCACGCACCTCTTGATGGACTTTCTGGTTGCCTCCATGTCTTGGCTATTGTAATACTGCTGCAATGCACATTTGTTTGCCTGTGTCTTTCCAGTTATATCTTCTTATGTTATAGGCCAAGGAGTGGGCTTGCTGTATCATATGGTAGCTCAGTGTGTATGTTTTAAAGGCACCACCATTCAGTTCTCATTAGTGGCTCTTTCCAGGTTACGTCCCACTTAAAATTGAGGGTATGCATTTCTCCAAAACACCTTCAATATTTATTGTTTGTAGTTTTCTTGCTGATGGTTATTCTAACCGGTGCGAGCTGATGCCTATCTGTGGTTGAATTTGCATGTGTCCCATAATCTGTTGAAATTGAGCTTTAAAGCATGCCCTTTTTATTTATCAAACTGTGATTACAGCTCAGTTCTTCAAAGTGTTTTCTTAAAGTAAGTGTCACATTTTGAAAATTTTTGGCCATTACCTCC
The DNA here is from genome assembly GCF_965194805.1 of Balaenoptera borealis. Lineage (NCBI taxonomy): Eukaryota > Metazoa > Chordata > Mammalia > Artiodactyla > Balaenopteridae > Balaenoptera > Balaenoptera borealis. The sequence goes on from NW_028122962.1 coordinate 21,690, forward strand.
CTCAAGACATTTTGAGGGCACGTTTCATTTACAGCCCTGAAGTACTTGTTCATATGAAGTGACCATTAGCACATGTTTTAAAGCTGCGTTTGCAGGTAACGGCCAGAGGGTGGCAGCCTTTCTACGTTCCTAATCTGGTAAATAGGGAAAGAGACCTTCAGCCCCAAGAGTGTCCAGCTTTATTTCTCATCAGGCTGTGGATCTAGATATGGTCACACCAGGTTGCATCACAGCCCCTGAAAGAATTGTGTAAGAATTTCTCTCTCTTTCACTGTCTTTGTTTCATGGGATTTTCAAAGTAATTTATTTTTATAATGGGGTTTACCTGATTTTCACTGCTGTGTTTATGCCCCTTTACACCCAATTGACACACTAACAGAGAGACATCAATACATACGATTTAAGATTTTTACTAGTCAGATATATTCTTGTTCGTTGAATAGGGGGTGTTGCATCCACTTCACTGAGCAAGGAATAGGTCTTGTCTATTACATATTGGGTATATGGATCGGTATTTGAGCTAATATGAAACCCTTGTTTTATGCATCACCCCACTTCACCTTTCCCGTTAAGCAGCCATAGTGTGTTTTCTAAATGTGTGACTCTGTTCTGTTTTGTAATTCACTTCAAGTGTAATGGTTTTTACATTCCCTCTATAAGTGATACCTTATGAGAAATGTCCTTTTCTGTGTGACTTATTTCACTTAGAATCGTCGTACCTAAATCCACTCATCATGCTGCTACTAGCCTTATGACATTGATTTCATGGCTGAGTGATATTCCATTGTACATAAGGACCACAACTTCTTTATCCATTTTTCTCTTTCCTGGGATATTTAAGGTGGAATGAAGTGGAGGTCCTTGTCAACAGAGCAACCCTAAACTTTGGGGTGCTTGTGTCTTGCTGATTTTTCATTTTCCCAATTTATACCCCCATGAGTGGAAGTGCCCTATGCTCTCTAAGCTGTGTTTTTTAGATGTTTCAGGACACACCGTACTCTTCTCCAGTGTGGCTGTTGGCAATTTACATCCCGCCCATCAGTGTAGCAAGGCTCCCATTTCTCCATGGCCTGTCCTGCATTTCTGGTTTTGACACTTTTTTCAGCATGGCCCTTTTAACCGATGGGAAGCGAGACTTCTTTGTAGCGCTGATTTGCCTTTCCAGGTTGCTTGGTTGGCCAAAAAGGGCGTATGCGTTTTTTCCTGAATATATTCAGGAAAAAACGCATACGCCCTTTTTGGCCAAGGGCATCATTGTCAACGTTTTGCCGCTTTTCATGTGCTTTAAAGGCGATTCGAATCTACCTCCTGAAATCTGTTTCCTGCAATTCTGCCTTGATTTCAAATCCTCTTCTTTGCCTTCCCTCAATATATTTGTGGACGAGAGTTATCATTTATAAGTCTGCAGGTTTGTGAATTGCAGTGCCCTGAACCTCCATTTTACAACTCGCTTTTTAGGGAGCTGGCCGCAATAGCGCAGGATGGCTTCAGGCCCTGTTCTGGTTCCGGGTGGCAGGCTGAGCCTGTGGTTAATTCTTCTTCCTGATGGGAAAATAGAGTGACCTGTGCCTGTCCCAACACCAAGAGCTAGTCTCTCATTGGTTCCACGTCTTCCCGTTCATCCTCAGGACAAATTGCAACCTGTACGGAACAGGAGGTTAAAGGTGATGATGCTCCAAGTAGGGAGATTGCTAGTAAAGGGCTGGAATAGCGAATCCGGGCACAAGGAGATGAGAAATGAGGTGCGTTTTAGAAACCTTTCCACATCACACGGTGTACCATCTTCTGGGTATCTCATGCATGTTTACGATGTAGGAAGATGCCCTTCAACCTGGAGATTTGGGACCCATGCGATGGGTACCACGCAGTATTACTTTAAAGGGTCTGCGTTTGCTCACCCAACCTCACCAAACCTCTCAGCCGCAACAGTGTCCACCCTTATGTCTCATCCAGCTGTGGGTCTAGATATGGTCAATCCAGGTTGCATCACAGCCCCTGAACGCATTATGTAAGAATTTCTCTCTCTTTCACTGTCTTTGTTTCATGGGTTTTTCAAAGTAATTTATTTTTATAATGGGGTTTAGCTGCTTTTCACTGCTGTGTTTATGCCGCTTTACACCCACTTGACACACTAACAGAGAGATATCAATACATAGGTTTTAAGATTATTACTAGTCAGATATATTCTTGTGCGGTGAATAGGGCGTGTTGAGTCCAGTTCTCTGAGCAAGGAGTAGGTCTTGTCTATTACATATTGGGTTTATGGAACGGTATCTGAGCTAATTTGAAACCCTTGTTTTATGTATCACCCCACCTCTCCTTTCCCGTTAAGCAGCCATAGTGTGTTTTCTGCATGTGTGACTCTGTTCTGTTTTGTAATTCAGTTCAAGTGTAACGGTTTTTACATTCCCTCTATCAGTGATACCTTATGAGAAGTGTCCTTTTCTGTGTGACTTATTTCACTTAGAATCGTCGTACCTAAATCCACTCATCATGCTGCTACTAGCCTTATGACATTGATTTCATGGCTGAGTGATATTCCATTGTACATAAGGACCACAACTTCTTTATCCATTTTTCTCTTTCCTGGGATATTGAAGGTGGAATGAAGTGGAGGTCCTTGTCAACAGAGCAGCCCTAAACTTTGGGGTGCTTGTGTCTTGCTGATTTTTCATTTTCCCAATTTATACCCCCATGAGTGGAAGTGCCCTATGCTCTCTAAGCTGTGTTTTTTAGATGTTTCAGGACACACCGTACTCTTCTCCAGAGTGGCTGTTGGCAATTTACATCCCGCCCATCAGTGTAGCAAGGCTCCCATTTCTCCATGGCCTGTCCTGCATTTCTGGTTTTGACACTTTTTTCATCATGGCCCTTTTAACCGATGGGAAGCGAGACTTCTTTGTAGCGCTGATTTGCCTTTCCAGGTTGCTTGGTTGGCCAAAAAGGGCGTATGCGTTTTTTCCTGAATATATTCAGGAAAAAACGCATACGCCCTTTTTGGCCAAGGGCATCATTGTCAACGTTTTGCCGGTTTTCATGTGCTTTAAAGGCGATTCGAATCTACCTCCTGAAATCTGTTTCCTGCAATTCTGCCTTGATTTCAAATCCTCTTCTTTGCCTTCCCTCAATATATTTGTGGACGAGAGTTATCATTTATAACTCTGCAGGTTTGTGAATTGCAGTGCCCTGAACCTCCATTTTACAACTCGCGTTTTTGGGAGATGGCCGCAAAAGCGCAGGATGGCTTCAGGCCCTGTTCTTGATCCGGGGGGCAGGCTGAGCCTGTGGTTAATTCTTCTTCCTGATGGGAAAATAGAGTGACCTGTGCCTGTCCCAACACCAAGAGCTAGTCTCTCATTGGTTCCATGTCTTCCCGTTCATCCTCAGGACAAATTGCAACCTGTACGGAACAGGAGGTTAAAGGTGATGATGCTCCAAGGAGGGAGATTGCTAGTAAAGTGCCTGGAATGGCAAACCCGGGCACAGGCAGATGAGAAATGAGGTGCGTTTTAGAAACCTTTCCCCATCACACGGTGTACCATCTTCTGGGTATCTCATGCATGTTTACGATGTAGGAAGATGCCCTTGAACCTGGAGATTTGGGACCCATGCGATGGGTACCACGCAGTATTACTTTAAAGGGTCTGCGTTTGCTCACCCAACCTCACCAAACCTCTCAGCCGCAACAGTGTCCACCCTTATGTCTCATCCAGCTGTGGGTCTAGATATGGTCAATCCAGGTTGCATCACAGCCCCTGAACGCATTGTGTAAGAATTTCTCTCTCTTTCACTGTCTTTGTTTCATGGGTTTTTCAAAGTAATTTATTTTTATAATGGGGTTTAGCTGCTTTTCACTGCTGTGTTTATGCCGCTTTACACCCACTTGACACACTAACAGAGAGATATCAATACATAGGTTTTAAGATTATTACTAGTCAGATATATTCTTGTGCGGTGAATAGGGCGTGTTGAGTCCAGTTCTCTGAGCAAGGAATAGGTCTTGTCTATTACATATTGGGTTTATGGAACGGTATCTGAGCTAATTTGAAACCCTTGTTTTATGTATCACCCCACCTCACCTTTCCCGTTAAGCAGCCATAGTGTATTTTCTGCATGTGTGACTCTGTTCTGTTTTGTAATTCAGTTCAAGTGTAACGGTTTTTACATTCCCTCTATCAGTGATACCTTATGAGAAGTGTCCTTTTCTGTGTGACTTATTTCACTTAGAATCGTCGCACCTAAATCCACTCATCATGCTGCTACTAGCCTTATGACATTGATTTCATGGCTGAGTGATATTCCATTGTACATAAGGACCACAACTTCTTTATCCATTTTTCTCTTTCCTGGGATATTGAAGGTGGAATGAAGTGGAGGTCCTTGTCAACAGAGCAGCCCTAAACTTTGGGGTGCTTGTGTCTTGCTGATTTTTAATTTTCCCAATTTATAACCCCATGAGTGGAAGTGCCCTATGCTCTCTAAGCTGTGTTTTTTAGATGTTTCAGGACTCACCGTACGCTTCTCCAGAGTGGCTGTTGGCAATTTACATCCCGCCCATCAGTGTAGCAAGGCTCCCATTTCTCCATGGCCTGTCCTGCATTTCTGGTTTTGACACTTTTTTCAGCATGGCCTTTTTAACCGAAGGGAAGCGAGACATCTTTGTAGCGCTGATTTGCCTTTCCAGGTTGCTTGGTTGGCCAAAAAGGGCGTATGCGTTTTTTCCTGAATATATTCAGGAAAAAACGCATATGCCCTTTTTGGCCAAGGGCATCATTGTCAACGTTTTTCCGCTTTTCATGTGCTTTAAAGGCGATTCGAATCTACCTCCTGAAATCTGTTTCCTGCAATTCTGCCTTGATTTCAAATCCTCTTCTTTGCCTTCCCTCAATATATTTGTGGACGAGAGTTATCATTTATAACTCTGCAGGTTTGTGAATTGCAGTGCCCTGAACCTCCATTTTACAACTCACTTTTTAGGGAGCTGGCCGCAATAGCGCAGGATGGCTTCAGGCCCTGTTCTGGTTCCGGGGGGCAGGCTGAGCCTGTGGTTAATTCTTCTTCCTGATGGGAAAATAGAGTGACCTGTGCCTGTCCCAACACCAAGAGCTAGTCTCTCATTGGTTCCACGTCTTCCCGTTCATCCTCAGGACAAATTGCAACCTGTACGGAACAGGAGGTTAAAGGTGATGATGCTCCAAGTAGGGAGATTGCTAGTAAAGGGCTGGAATAGCGAATCCGGGCACAAGGAGATGAGAAATGAGGTGCGTTTTAGAAACCTTTCCACATCACACGGTGTACCATCTTCTGGGTTTCTCATGCATGTTTTCGATGTAGGAAGATGCCCTTGAACCTGGAGATATGGGACCCATGCGATGGGTACCATGCAGTATTACTTTAAAGGGTCTGCGTTTGCTCACTCAACCTCACCAAACCTCTCAGCCCCAAGAGTGTCCACCCTTATGTCTCATCCAGCTGTGGGTCTAGATATGGTCAATCCAGGTTGCATCACAGCCCGTGAACGCATTGTGTAAGAATTTCTATCTCTTTCACTGTCTTTGTTTCATGGGTTTTTCAAAGTAATTTATTTTTATAATGGGGTTTAGCTGCTTTTCACTGCTGTGTTTATGCCGCTTTACACCCACTTGACACACTAACAGAGAGATATCAATACATAGGTTTTAAGATTATTACTAGTCAGATATATTCTTGTGCGGTGAATAGGGCGTGTTGAGTCCAGTTCTCTGAGCAAGGAGTAGGTCTTGTCTATTACATATTGGGTTTATGGAACGGTATCTGAGCTAATTTGAAACCCTTGTTTTATGTATCACCCCACCTCACCTTTCCCGTTAAGCAGCCATAGTGTGTTTTCTGCATGTGTGACTCTGTTCTGTTTTGTAATTCAGTTCAAGTGTAACGGTTTTTACATTCCCTCTATCAGTGATACCTTATGAGAAGTGTCCTTTTCTGTGTGACTTATTTCACTTAGAATCGTCGTACCTAAATCCACTCATCATGCTGCTACTAGCCTTATGACATTGATTTCATGGCTGAGTGATATTCCATTGTACATAAGGACCACAACTTCTTTATCCATTTTTCTCTTTCCTGGGATATTGAAGGTGGAATGAAGTGGAGGTCCTTGTCAACAGAGCAGCCCTAAACTTTGGGGTGCTTGTGTCTTGCTGATTTTTAATTTTCCCAATTTATAACCCCATGAGTGGAAGTGCCCTATGCTCTCTAAGCTGTGTTTTTTAGATGTTTCAGGACTCACCGTACGCTTCTCCAGAGTGGCTGTTGGCAATTTACATCCCGCCCATCAGTGTAGCAAGGCTCCCATTTCTCCATGGCCTGTCCTGCATTTCTGGTTTTGACACTTTTTTCAGCATGGCCTTTTTAACCGAAGGGAAGCGAGACATCTTTGTAGCGCTGATTTGCCTTTCCAGGTTGCTTGGTTGGCCAAAAAGGGCGTATGCGTTTTTTCCTGAATATATTCAGGAAAAAACGCATACGCCCTTTTTGGCCAAGGGCATCATTGTCAACGTTTTTCCGCTTTTCATGTGCTTTAAAGGCGATTCGAATCTACCTCCTGAAATCTGTTTCCTGCAATTCTGCCTTGATTTCAAATCCTCTTCTTTGCCTTCCCTCAATATATTTGTGGACGAGAGTTATCATTTATAACTCTGCAGGTTTGTGAATTGCAGTGCCCTGAACCTCCATTTTACAACTCGCTTTTTAGGGAGCTGGCCGCAATAGCGCAGGATGGCTTCAGGCCCTGTTCTGGTTCCGGGGGGCAGGCTGAGCCTGTGGTTAATTCTTCTTCCTGATGGGAAAATAGAGTGACCTGTGCCTGTCCCAACACCAAGAGCTAGTCTCTCATTGGTTCCACGTCTTCCCGTTCATCCTCAGGACAAATTGCAACCTGTACGGAACAGGAGGTTAAAGGTGATGATGCTCCAAGTAGGGAGATTGCTAGTAAAGGGCTGGAATAGCGAATCCGGGCACAAGGAGATGAGAAATGAGGTGCGTTTTAGAAACCTTTCCACATCACACGGTGTACCATATTCTGGGTTTCTCATGCATGTTTTCGATGTAGGAAGATGCCCTTGAACCTGGAGATATGGGACCCATGCGATGGGTACCATGCAGTATTACTTTAAAGGGTCTGCGTTTGCTCACTCAACCTCACCAAACCTCTCAGCCCCAAGAGTGTCCACCCTTATGTCTCATCCAGCTGTGGGTCTAGATATGGTCAATCCAGGTTGCATCACAGCCCGTGAACGCATTGTGTAAGAATTTCTATCTCTTTCACTGTCTTTGTTTCATGGGTTTTTCAAAGTAATTTATTTTTATAATGGGGTTTAGCTGCTTTTCACTGCTGTGTTTATGCCGCTTTACACCCACTTGACACACTAACAGAGAGATATCAATACATAGGTTTTAAGATTATTACTAGTCAGATATATTCTTGTGCGGTGAATAGGGCGTGTTGAGTCCAGTTCTCTGAGCAAGGAGTAGGTCTTGTCTATTACATATTGGGTTTATGGAACGGTATCTGAGCTAATTTGAAACCCTTGTTTTATGTATCACCCCACCTCACCTTTCCCGTTAAGCAGCCATAGTGTGTTTTCTGCATGTGTGACTCTGTTCTGTTTTGTAATTCAGTTCAAGTGTAACGGTTTTTACATTCCCTCTATCAGTGATACCTTATGAGAAGTGTCCTTTTCTGTGTGACTTATTTCACTTAGAATCGTCGTACCTAAATCCACTCATCATGCTGCTACTAGCCTTATGACATTGATTTCATGGCTGAGTGATATTCCATTGTACATAAGGACCACAACTTCTTTATCCATTTTTCTCTTTCCTGGGATATTGAAGGTGGAATGAAGTGGAGGTCCTTGTCAACAGAGCAGCCCTAAACTTTGGGGTGATTTTGTCTTGCTGATTTTTCATTTTCCCAATTTATACCCCCATGAGTGGAAGTGCCCTATGCTCTCTAAGCTGTGTTTTTTAGATGTTTCAGGACACACCGTACTCTTCTCCAGAGTGGCTGTTGGCAATTAACATCCCGCCCATCAGTGTAGCAAGGCTCCCATTTCTCCATGGCCTGTCCTGCATTTCTGGTTTTGACACTTTTTTCAGCATGGCCCTTTTAACCGATGGGAAGCGAGACTTCTTTGTAGCGCTGATTTGCCTTTCCAGGTTGCTTGGTTGGCCAAAAAGGGCGTATGCGTTTTTTCCTGAATATATTCAGGAAAAAACGCATACGCCCTTTTTGGCCAAGGGCATCATTGTCAACGTTTTGCCGCTTTTCATGTGCTTTAAAGGCGATTCGAATCTACCTCCTGAAATCTGTTTCCTGCAATTCTGCCTTGATTTCAAATCCTCTTCTTTGCCTTCCCTCAATATATTTGTGGACGAGAGTTATCATTTATAACTCTGCAGGTTTGTGAATTGCAGTGCCCTGAACCTCCATTTTACAACTCGTGTTTTTGGGAGATGGCTGCAAAAGCGCAGGATGGCTTCAGGCCCTGTTCTTGATCCGGGGGGCAGGCTGAGCCTGTGGTTAATTCTTCTTCCTGATGGGAAAATAGAGTGACCTGTGCCTGTCCCAACACCAAGAGCTAGTCTCTCATTGGTTCCACGTCTTCCCGTTCATCCTCAGGACAAATTGCAACCTGTACGGAACAGGAGGTTAAAGGTGATGATGCTCCAAGGAGGGAGATTGCTAGTAAAGTGGCTGGAATGGCAAACCCGGGCACAGGCAGATGAGAAATGAGGTGCGTTTTAGAAACCTTTCCCCATCACACGGTGTACCATCTTCTGGGTATCTCATGCATGTTTACGATGTAGGAAGATGCCCTTCAACCTGGAGATTTGGGACCCATGCGATGGGTACCACGCAGTATTACTTTAAAGGGTCTGCGTTTGCTCACCCAACCTCACCAAACCTCTCAGCCGCAACAGTGTCCACCCTTATGTCTCATCCAGCTGTGGGTCTAGATATGGTCAATCCAGGTTGCATCACAGCCCCTGAACGCATTGTGTAAGAATTTCTCTCTCTTTCACTGTCTTTGTTTCATGGGTTTTTCAAAGTAATTTATTTTTATAATGGGGTTTAGCTGCTTTTCACTGCTGTGTTTATGCCGCTTTTTACCCACTTGACACACTAACAGAGAGATATCAATACATAGGTTTTAAGATTATTACTAGTCAGATATATTCTTGTGCGGTGAATAGGGCGTGTTGAGTCCAGTTCTCTGAGCAAGGAGTAGGTCTTGTCTATTACATATTGGGTTTATGGAACGGTATCTGAGCTAATTTGAAACCCTTGTTTTATGTATCACCCCACCTCACCTTTCCCGTTAAGCAGCCATAGTGTGTTTTCTGCATGTGTGACTCTGTTCTGTTTTGTAATTCAGTTCAAGTGTAACGGTTTTTACATTCCCTCTATCAGTGATACCTTATGAGAAGTGTCCTTTTCTGTGTGACTTATTTCACTTAGAATCGTCGTACCTAAATCCACTCATCATGCTGCTACTAGCCTTATGACATTGATTTCATGGCTGAGTGATATTCCATTGTACATAAGGACCACAACTTCTTTATCCATTTTTCTCTTTCCTGGGATATTGAAGGTGGAATGAAGTGGAGGTCCTTGTCAACAGAGCAGCCCTAAACTTTGGGGTGCTTGTGTCTTGCTGATTTTTCATTTTCCCAATTTATAACCCCATGAGTGGAAGTGCCCTATGCTCTCTAAGCTTTGTTTTTTAGATGTTTCAGGACTCACCGTACGCTTCTCCAGAGTGGCTGTTGGCAATTTACATCCCGCCCATCAGTGTAGCAAGGCTCCCATTTCACCATGGCCTGTCCTGCATTTCTGGTTTTGACACTTTTTTCAGCATGGCCTTTTTAACCGAAGGGAAGCGAGACATCTTTGTAGCGCTGATTTGCCTTTCCAGGTTGCTTGGTTGGCCAAAAAGGGCATCATTGTCAACGTTTTTCCGCTTTTCATGTGCTTTAAAGGCGATTCGAATCTACCTCCTGAAATCTGTTTCCTGCAATTCTGCCTTGATTTCAAATCCTCTTCTTTGCCTTCCCTCAATATATTTGTGGACGAGAGTTATCATTTATAACTCTGCAGGTTTGTGAATTGCAGTGCCCTGAACCTCCATTTTACAACTCGCTTTTTAGGGAGCTGGCCGCAATAGCGCAGGATGGCTTCAGGCCCTGTTCTGGTTCCGGGGGGCAGGCTGAGCCTGTGGTCAATTCTTCTTCCTGATGGGAAAATAGAGTGACCTGTGCCTGTCCCAACACCAAGAGCTAGTCTCTCATTGGTTCCACGTCTTCCCGTTCATCCTCAGGACAAATTGCAACCTGTACGGAACAGGAGGTTAAAGGTGATGATGCTCCAAGTAGGGAGATTGCTAGTAAAGGGCTGGAATAGCGAATCCGGGCACAAGGAGATGAGAAATGAGGTGCGTTTTAGAAACCTTTCCACATCACACGGTGTACCATCTTCTGGGTTTCTCATGCATGTTTTCGATGTAGGAAGATGCCCTTGAACCTGGAGATATGGGACCCATGCGATGGGTACCATGCAGTATTACTTTAAAGGGTCTGCGTTTGCTCACCCAACCTCACCAAACCTCTCAGCCCCAAGAGTGTCCACCCTTATGTCTCATCCAGCTGTGGGTCTAGATATGGTCAATCCAGGTTGCATCACAGCCCGTGAACGCATTGTGTAAGAATTTCTATCTCTTTCACTGTCTTTGTTTCATGGGTTTTTCAAAGTAATTTATTTTTATAATGGGGTTTAGCTGCTTTTCACTGCTGTGTTTATGCCGCTTTACACCCACTTGACACACTAACAGAGAGATATCAATACATAGGTTTTAAGATTATTACTAGTCAGATATATTCTTGTGCGGTGAATAGGGCGTGTTGAGTCCAGTTCTCTGAGCAAGGAGTAGGTCTTGTCTATTACATATTGGGTTTATGGAACGGTATCTGAGCTAATTTGAAACCCTTGTTTTATGTATCACCCCACCTCACCTTTCCCGTTAAGCAGCCATAGTGTGTTTTCTGCATGTGTGACTCTGTTCTGTTTTGTAATTCAGTTCAAGTGTAACGGTTTTTACATTCCCTCTATCAGTGATACCTTATGAGAAGTGTCCTTTTCTGTGTGACTTATTTCACTTAGAATCGTCGTACCTAAATCCACTCATCATGCTGGTACTAGCCTTAGGACATTGATTTCATGGCTGAGTGATATTCCATTGTACATAAGGACCACAACTTCTTTACCCATTTTTCTCTTTCCTGGGATATTTAAGGTGGAATGAAGTGGAGGTCCTTGTCAACAGAGCAGCCCTAAACTTTGGGGTGCTTGTGTCTTGCTGATTTTTCATTTTCCCAATTTATACCCCCATGAGTGGAAGTGCCCTATGCTCTCTAAGCTGTGTTTTTTAGATGTTTCAGGACACACCGTACTCTTCTCCAGAGTGGCTGTTGGCAATTTACATCCCGCCCATCAGTGTAGCAAGGCTCCCATTTCTCCATGGCCTGTCCTGCATTTCTGGTTTTGACACTTTTTTCAGCATGGCCTTTTTAACCAAAGGGAAGCGAGACATCTTTGTTGCTGATTTGCCTTTCCAGGTTGCTTGGTTGGCCAAAAAGGGCGTATGCGTTTTTTCCTGAATATATTCAGGAAAAAACGCATACGCCCTTTTTGGCCAAGGGCATCATTGTCAACGTTTTGCCGCTTTTCATGTGCTTTAAAGGCGATTCGAATCTACCTCCTGAAATCTGTTTCCTGCAATTCTGCCTTGATTTCAAATCCTCTTCTTTGCCTTCCCTCAATATATTTGTGGACGAGAGTTATCATTTATAACTCTGCAGGTTTGTGAATTGCAGTGCCCTGAACCTCCATTTTACAACTCGCTTTTTAGGGAGCTGGCCGCAATAGCGCAGGATGGCTTCAGGCCCTGTTCTGGTTCCGGGGGGCAGGCTGAGCCTGTGGTCAATTCTTCTTCCTGATGGGAAAATAGAGTGACCTGTGCCTGTCCCAACACCAAGAGCTAGTCTCTCATTGGTTCCACGTCTTCCCGTTCATCCTCAGGACAAATTGCAACCTGTACGGAACAGGAGGTTAAAGGTGATGATGCTCCAAGTAGGGAGATTGCTAGTAAAGGGCTGGAATAGCGAATCCGGGCACAAGGAGATGAGAAATGAGGTGCGTTTTAGAAACCTTTCCACATCACACGGTGTACCATCTTCTGGGTTTCTCATGCATGTTTTCGATGTAGGAAGATGCCCTTGAACCTGGAGATATGGGACCCATGCGATGGGTACCATGCAGTATTACTTTAAAGGGTCTGCGTTTGCTCACCCAACCTCACCAAACCTCTCAGCCCTAAGAGTGTCCACCCTTATGTCTCATCCAGCTGTGGGTCTAGATATGGTCAATCCAGGTTGCATCACAGCCCGTGAACGCATTGTGTAAGAATTTCTATCTCTTTCACTGTCTTTGTTTCATGGGTTTTTCAAAGTAATTTATTTTTATAATGGGGTTTAGCTGCTTTTCACTGCTGTGTTTATGCCGCTTTACACCCACTTGACACACTAACAGAGAGATATCAATACATAGGTTTTAAGATTATTACTAGTCAGATATATTCTTGTGCGGTGAATAGGGCGTGTTGAGTCCAGTTCTCTGAGCAAGGAGTAGGTCTTGTCTATTACATATTGGGTTTATGGAACGGTATCTGAGCTAATTTGAAACCCTTGTTTTATGTATCACCCCACCTCACCTTTCCCGTTAAGCAGCCATAGTGTGTTTTCTGCATGTGTGACTCTGTTCTGTTTTGTAATTCAGTTCAAGTGTAACGGTTTTTACATTCCCTCTATCAGTGATACCTTATGAGAAGTGTCCTTTTCTGTGTGACTTATTTCACTTAGAATCGTCGTACCTAAATCCACTCATCATGCTGCTACTAGCCTTATGACATTGATTTCATGGCTGAGTGATATTCCATTGTACATAAGGACCACAACTTCTTTATCCATTTTTCTCTTTCCTGGGATATTGAAGGTGGAATGAAGTGGAGGTCCTTGTCAACAGAGCAGCCCTAAACTTTGGGGTGCTTGTGTCTTGCTGATTTTTAATTTTCCCAATTTATACCCCCATGAGTGGAAGTGCCCTATGCTCTCTAAGCTGTGTTTTTTAGATGTTTCAGGACACACCGTACTCTTCTCCAGAGTGGCTGTTGGCAATTTACATCCCGCCCATCAGTGTAGCAAGGCTCCCATTTCTCCATGGCCTGTCCTGCATTTCTGGTTTTGACACTTTTTTCATCATGGCCCTTTTAACCGATGGGAAGCGAGACTTCTTTGTAGCGCTGATTTGCCTTTCCAGGTTGCTTGTTTGGCCAAAAAGGGCGTATGCGTTTTTTCCTGAATATATTCAGGAAAAAACGCATACGCCCTTTTTGGCCAAGGGCATCATTGTCAACGTTTTGCCGCTTTTCATGTGCTTTAAAGGCGATTCGAATCTACCTCCTGAAATCTGTTTCCTGCAATTCTGCCTTGATTTCAAATCCTCTTCTTTGCCTTCCCTCAATATATTTGTGGACGAGAGTTATCATTTATAACTCTGCAGGTTTGTGAATTGCAGTGCCCTGAACCTCCATTTTACAACTCGCGTTTTTGGGAGATGGCCGCAAAAGCGCAGGATGGCTTCAGGCCCTGTTCTTGATCCGGGGGGCAGGCTGAGCCTGTGGTTAATTCTTCTTCCTGATGGGAAAATAGAGTGACCTGTGCCTGTCCCAACACCAAGAGCTAGTCTCTCATTGGTTCCACGTCTTCCCGTTCATCCTCAGGACAAATTGCAACCTGTACGGAACAGGAGGTTAAAGGTGATGATGCTCCAAGGAGGGAGATTGCTAGTAAAGTGGCTGGAATGGCAAACCCGGGCACAGGCAGATGAGAAATGAGGTGCGTTTTAGAAACCTTTCCCCATCACACGGTGTACCATCTTCTGGGTATCTCATGCATGTTTACGATGTAGGAAGATGCCCTTCAACCTGGAGATTTGGGACCCATGCGATGGGTACCACGCAGTATTACTTTAAAGGGTCTGCGTTTGCTCACCCAACCTCACCAAACCTCTCAGCCGCAACAGTGTCCACCCTTATGTCTCATCCAGCTGTGGGTCTAGATATGGTCAATCCAGGTTGCATCACAGCCCCTGAACGCATTGTGTAAGAATTTCTCTCTCTTTCACTGTCTTTGTTTCATGGGTTTTTCAAAGTAATTTATTTTTATAATGGGGTTTAGCTGCTTTTCACTGCTGTGTTTATGCCGCTTTTTACCCACTTGACCCACTAACAGAGAGATATCAATACATAGGTTTTAAGATTATTACTAGTCAGATATATTCTTGTGCGGTGAATAGGGCGTGTTGAGTCCAGTTCTCTGAGCAAGGAGTAGGTCTTGTCTATTACATATTGGGTTTATGGAACGGTATCTGAGCTAATTTGAAACCCTTGTTTTATGTATCACCCCACCTCACCTTTCCCGTTAAGCAGCCATAGTGTGTTTTCTGCATGTGTGACTCTGTTCTGTTTTGTAATTCAGTTCAAGTGTAACGGTTTTTACATTCCCTCTATCAGTGATACCTTATGAGAAGTGTCCTTTTCTGTGTGACTTATTTCACTTAGAATCGTCGTACCTAAATCCACTCATCATGCTGCTACTAGCCTTATGACATTGATTTCATGGCTGAGTGATATTCCATTGTACATAAGGACCACAACTTCTTTATCCATTTTTCTCTTTCCTGGGATATTGAAGGTGGAATGAAGTGGAGGTCCTTGTCAACAGAGCAGCCCTAAACTTTGGGGTGCTTGTGTCTTGCTGATTTTTAATTTTCCCAATTTATAACCCCATGAGTGGAAGTGCCCTATGCTCTCTAAGCTTTGTTTTTTAGATGTTTCAGGACTCACCGTACGCTTCTCCAGAGTGGCTGTTGGCAATTTACATCCCGCCCATCAGTGTAGCAAGGCTCCCATTTCTCCATGGCCTGTCCTGCATTTCTGGTTTTGACACTTTTTTCAGCATGGCCTTTTTAACCGAAGGGAAGCGAGACATCTTTGTAGCGCTGATTTGCCTTTCCAGGTTGCTTGGTTGGCCAAAAAGGGCGTATGCGTTTTTTCCTGAATATATTCAGGAAAAAACGCATACGCCCTTTTTGGCCAAGGGCATCATTGTCAACGTTTTTCCGCTTTTCATGTGCTTTAAAGGCGATTCGAATCTACCTCCTGAAATCTGTTTCCTGCAATTCTGCCTTGATTTCAAATCCTCTTCTTTGCCTTCCCTCAATATATTTGTGGACGAGAGTTATCATTTATAACTCTGCAGGTTTGTGAATTGCAGTGCCCTGAACCTCCATTTTACAACTCGCTTTTTAGGGAGCTGGCCGCAATAGCGCAGGATGGCTTCAGGCCCTGTTCTGGTTCCGGGGGGCAGGCTGAGCCTGTGGTTAATTCTTCTTCCTGATGGGAAAATAGAGTGACCTGTGCCTGTCCCAACACCAAGAGCTAGTCTCTCATTGGTTCCACGTCTTCCCGTTCATCCTCAGGACAAATTGCAACCTGTACGGAACAGGAGGTTAAAGGTGATGATGCTCCAAGTAGGGAGATTGCTAGTAAAGGGCTGGAATAGCGAATCCGGGCACAAGGAGATGAGAAATGAGGTGCGTTTTAGAAACCTTTCCACATCACACGGTGTACCATCTTCTGGGTTTCTCATGCATGTTTTCGATGTAGGAAGATGCCCTTGAACCTAGAGATATGGGACCCATGCGATGGGTACCATGCAGTATTACTTTAAAGGGTCTGCGTTTGCTCACCCAACCTCACCAAAACTCTCAGCCCCAAGAGTGTCCACCCTTATGTCTCATCCAGCTGTGGGTCAAGATATGGTCAATCCAGGTTGCATCACAGCCCGTGAACGCATTGTGTAAGAATTTCTATCTCTTTCACTGTCTTTGTTTCATGGGTTTTTCAAAGTAATTTATTTTTATAATGGGGTTTAGCTGCTTTTCACTGCTGTGTTTATGCCGCTTTACACCCACTTGACACACTAACAGAGAGATATCAATACATAGGTTTTAAGATTATTACTAGTCAGATATATTCTTGTGCGGTGAATAGGGCGTGTTGAGTCCAGTTCTCTGAGCAAGGAGTAGGTCTTGTCTATTACATATTGGGTTTATGGAACGGTATCTGAGCTAATTTGAAACCCTTGTTTTATGTATCACCCCACCTCTCCTTTCCCGTTAAGCAGCCATAGTGTGTTTTCTGCATGTGTGACTCTGTTCTGTTTTGTAATTCAGTTCAAGTGTAACGGTTTTTACATTCCCTCTATCAGTGATACCTTATGAGAAGTGTCCTTTTCTGTGTGACTTATTTCACTTAGAATCGTCGTACCTAAATCCACTCATCATGCTGCTACTAGCCTTATGACATTGATTTCATGGCTGAGTGATATTCCATTGTACATAAGGACCACAACTTCTTTATCCATTTTTCTCTTTCCTGGGATATTGAAGGTGGAATGAAGTGGAGGTCCTTGTCAACAGAGCAGCCCTAAACTTTGGGGTGCTTGTGTCTTGCTGATTTTTCATTTTCCCAATTTATACCCCCATGAGTGGAAGTGCCCTATGCTCTCTAAGCTGTGTTTTTTAGATGTTTCAGGACACACCGTACTCTTCTCCAGAGTGGCTGTTGGCAATTTACATCCCGCCCATCAGTGTAGCAAGGCTCCCATTTCTCCATGGCCTGTCCTGCATTTCTGGTTTTGACACTTTTTTCATCATGGCCCTTTTAACCGATGGGAAGCGAGACTTCTTTGTAGCGCTGATTTGCCTTTCCAGGTTGCTTGGTTGGCCAAAAAGGGCGTATGCGTTTTTTCCTGAATATATTCAGGAAAAAACGCATACGCCCTTTTTGGCCAAGGGCATCATTGTCAACGTTTTGCCGGTTTTCATGTGCTTTAAAGGCGATTCGAATCTACCTCCTGAAATCTGTTTCCTGCAATTCTGCCTTGATTTCAAATCCTCTTCTTTGCCTTCCCTCAATATATTTGTGGACGAGAGTTATCATTTATAACTCTGCAGGTTTGTGAATTGCAGTGCCCTGAACCTCCATTTTACAACTCGCGTTTTTGGGAGATGGCCGCAAAAGCGCAGGATGGCTTCAGGCCCTGTTCTTGATCCGGGGGGCAGGCTGAGCCTGTGGTTAATTCTTCTTCCTGATGGGAAAATAGAGTGACCTGTGCCTGTCCCAACACCAAGAGCTAGTCTCTCATTGGTTCCATGTCTTCCCGTTCATCCTCAGGACAAATTGCAACCTGTACGGAACAGGAGGTTAAAGGTGATGATGCTCCAAGGAGGGAGATTGCTAGTAAAGTGCCTGGAATGGCAAACCCGGGCACAGGCAGATGAGAAATGAGGTGCGTTTTAGAAACCTTTCCCCATCACACGGTGTACCATCTTCTGGGTATCTCATGCATGTTTACGATGTAGGAAGATGCCCTTGAACCTGGAGATTTGGGACCCATGCGATGGGTACCACGCAGTATTACTTTAAAGGGTCTGCGTTTGCTCACCCAACCTCACCAAACCTCTCAGCCGCAACAGTGTCCACCCTTATGTCTCATCCAGCTGTGGGTCTAGATATGGTCAATCCAGGTTGCATCACAGCCCCTGAACGCATTGTGTAAGAATTTCTCTCTCTTTCACTGTCTTTGTTTCATGGGTTTTTCAAAGTAATTTATTTTTATAATGGGGTTTAGCTGCTTTTCACTGCTGTGTTTATGCCGCTTTTTACCCACTTGACACACTAACAGAGAGATATCAATACATAGGTTTTAAGATTATTACTAGTCAGATATATTCTTGTGCGGTGAATAGGGCGTGTTGAGTCCAGTTCTCTGAGCAAGGAATAGGTCTTGTCTATTACATATTGGGTTTATGGAACGGTATCTGAGCTAATTTGAAACCCTTGTTTTATGTATCACCCCACCTCACCTTTCCCGTTAAGCAGCCATAGTGTATTTTCTGCATGTGTGACTCTGTTCTGTTTTGTAATTCAGTTCAAGTGTAACGGTTTTTACATTCCCTCTATCAGTGATACCTTATGAGAAGTGTCCTTTTCTGTGTGACTTATTTCACTTAGAATCGTCGCACCTAAATCCACTCATCATGCTGCTACTAGCCTTATGACATTGATTTCATGGCTGAGTGATATTCCATTGTACATAAGGACCACAACTTCTTTATCCATTTTTCTCTTTCCTGGGATATTGAAGGTGGAATGAAGTGGAGGTCCTTGTCAACAGAGCAGCCCTAAACTTTGGGGTGCTTGTGTCTTGCTGATTTTTCATTTTCCCAATTTATAACCCCATGAGTGGAAGTGCCCTATGCTCTCTAAGCTGTGTTTTTTAGATGTTTCAGGACTCACCGTACGCTTCTCCAGAGTGGCTGTTGGCAATTTACATCCCGCCCATCAGTGTAGCAAGGCTCCCATTTCTCCATGGCCTGTCCTGCATTTCTGGTTTTGACACTTTTTTCAGCATGGCCTTTTTAACCGAAGGGAAGCGAGACATCTTTGTAGCGCTGATTTGCCTTTCCAGGTTGCTTGGTTGGCCAAAAAGGGCGTATGCGTTTTTTCCTGAATATATTCAGGAAAAAACGCATATGCCCTTTTTGGCCAAGGGCATCATTGTCAACGTTTTTCCGCTTTTCATGTGCTTTAAAGGCGATTCGAATCTACCTCCTGAAATCTGTTTCCTGCAATTCTGCCTTGATTTCAAATCCTCTTCTTTGCCTTCCCTCAATATATTTGTGGACGAGAGTTATCATTTATAACTCTGCAGGTTTGTGAATTGCAGTGCCCTGAACCTCCATTTTACAACTCACTTTTTAGGGAGCTGGCCGCAATAGCGCAGGATGGCTTCAGGCCCTGTTCTGGTTCCGGGGGGCAGGCTGAGCCTGTGGTTAATTCTTCTTCCTGATGGGAAAATAGAGTGACCTGTGCCTGTCCCAACACCAAGAGCTAGTCTCTCATTGGTTCCACGTCTTCCCGTTCATCCTCAGGACAAATTGCAACCTGTACGGAACAGGAGGTTAAAGGTGATGATGCTCCAAGTAGGGAGATTGCTAGTAAAGGGCTGGAATAGCGAATCCGGGCACAAGGAGATGAGAAATGAGGTGCGTTTTAGAAACCTTTCCACATCACACGGTGTACCATCTTCTGGGTTTCTCATGCATGTTTTCGATGTAGGAAGATGCCCTTGAACCTGGAGATATGGGACCCATGCGATGGGTACCATGCAGTATTACTTTAAAGGGTCTGCGTTTGCTCACTCAACCTCACCAAACCTCTCAGCCCCAAGAGTGTCCACCCTTATGTCTCATCCAGCTGTGGGTCTAGATATGGTCAATCCAGGTTGCATCACAGCCCGTGAACGCATTGTGTAAGAATTTCTATCTCTTTCACTGTCTTTGTTTCATGGGTTTTTCAAAGTAATTTATTTTTATAATGGGGTTTAGCTGCTTTTCACTGCTGTGTTTATGCCGCTTTACACCCACTTGACACACTAACAGAGAGATATCAATACATAGGTTTTAAGATTATTACTAGTCAGATATATTCTTGTGCGGTGAATAGGGCGTGTTGAGTCCAGTTCTCTGAGCAAGGAGTAGGTCTTGTCTATTACATATTGGGTTTATGGAACGGTATCTGAGCTAATTTGAAACCCTTGTTTTATGTATCACCCCACCTCACCTTTCCCGTTAAGCAGCCATAGTGTGTTTTCTGCATGTGTGACTCTGTTCTGTTTTGTAATTCAGTTCAAGTGTAACGGTTTTTACATTCCCTCTATCAGTGATACCTTATGAGAAGTGTCCTTTTCTGTGTGACTTATTTCACTTAGAATCGTCGTACCTAAATCCACTCATCATGCTGCTACTAGCCTTATGACATTGATTTCATGGCTGAGTGATATTCCATTGTACATAAGGACCACAACTTCTTTATCCATTTTTCTCTTTCCTGGGATATTGAAGGTGGAATGAAGTGGAGGTCCTTGTCAACAGAGCAGCCCTAAACTTTGGGGTGCTTGTGTCTTGCTGATTTTTAATTTTCCCAATTTATAACCCCATGAGTGGAAGTGCCCTATGCTCTCTAAGCTTTGTTTTTTAGATGTTTCAGGACTCACCGTACGCTTCTCCAGAGTGGCTGTTGGCAATTTACATCCCGCCCATCAGTGTAGCAAGGCTCCCATTTCTCCATGGCCTGTCCTGCATTTCTGGTTTTGACACTTTTTTCAGCATGGCCTTTTTAACCGAAGGGAAGCGAGACATCTTTGTAGCGCTGATTTGCCTTTCCAGGTTGCTTGGTTGGCCAAAAAGGGCGTATGCGTTTTTTCCTGAATATATTCAGGAAAAAACGCATACGCCCTTTTTGGCCAAGGGCATCATTGTCAACGTTTTTCCGCTTTTCATGTGCTTTAAAGGCGATTCGAATCTACCTCCTGAAATCTGTTTCCTGCAATTCTGCCTTGATTTCAAATCCTCTTCTTTGCCTTCCCTCAATATATTTGTGGACGAGAGTTATCATTTATAACTCTGCAGGTTTGTGAATTGCAGTGCCCTGAACCTCCATTTTACAACTCGCTTTTTAGGGAGCTGGCCGCAATAGCGCAGGATGGCTTCAGGCCCTGTTCTGGTTCCGGGGGGCAGGCTGAGCCTGTGGTTAATTCTTCTTCCTGATGGGAAAATAGAGTGACCTGTGCCTGTCCCAACACCAAGAGCTAGTCTCTCATTGGTTCCACGTCTTCCCGTTCATCCTCAGGACAAATTGCAACCTGTACGGAACAGGAGGTTAAAGGTGATGATGCTCCAAGTAGGGAGATTGCTAGTAAAGGGCTGGAATAGCGAATCCGGGCACAAGGAGATGAGAAATGAGGTGCGTTTTAGAAACCTTTCCACATCACACGGTGTACCATCTTCTGGGTTTCTCATGCATGTTTTCGATGTAGGAAGATGCCCTTGAACCTGGAGATATGGGACCCATGCGATGGGTACCATGCAGTATTACTTTAAAGGGTCTGCGTTTGCTCACTCAACCTCACCAAACCTCTCAGCCCCAAGAGTGTCCACCCTTATGTCTCATCCAGCTGTGGGTCTAGATATGGTCAATCCAGGTTGCATCACAGCCCGTGAACGCATTGTGTAAGAATTTCTATCTCTTTCACTGTCTTTGTTTCATGGGTTTTTCAAAGTAATTTATTTTTATAATGGGGTTTAGCTGCTTTTCACTGCTGTGTTTATGCCGCTTTACACCCACTTGACACACTAACAGAGAGATATCAATACATAGGTTTTAAGATTATTACTAGTCAGATATATTCTTGTGCGGTGAATAGGGCGTGTTGAGTCCAGTTCTCTGAGCAAGGAGTAGGTCTTGTCTATTACATATTGGGTTTATGGAACGGTATCTGAGCTAATTTGAAACCCTTGTTTTATGTATCACCCCACCTCACCTTTCCCGTTAAGCAGCCATAGTGTGTTTTCTGCATGTGTGACTCTGTTCTGTTTTGTAATTCAGTTCAAGTGTAACGGTTTTTACATTCCCTCTATCAGTGATACCTTATGAGAAGTGTCCTTTTCTGTGTGACTTATTTCACTTAGAATCGTCGTACCTAAATCCACTCATCATGCTGCTACTAGCCTTATGACATTGATTTCATGGCTGAGTGATATTCCATTGTACATAAGGACCACAACTTCTTTATCCATTTTTCTCTTTCCTGGGATATTGAAGGTGGAATGAAGTGGAGGTCCTTGTCAACAGAGCAGCCCTAAACTTTGGGGTGCTTGTGTCTTGCTGATTTTTAATTTTCCCAATTTATAACCCCATGAGTGGAAGTGCCCTATGCTCTCTAAGCTGTGTTTTTTAGATGTTTCAGGACTCACCGTACGCTTCTCCAGAGTGGCTGTTGGCAATTTACATCCCGCCCATCAGTGTAGCAAGGCTCCCATTTCTCCATGGCCTGTCCTGCATTTCTGGTTTTGACACTTTTTTCAGCATGGCCTTTTTAACCGAAGGGAAGCGAGACATCTTTGTAGCGCTGATTTGCCTTTCCAGGTTGCTTGGTTGGCCAAAAAGGGCGTATGCGTTTTTTCCTGAATATATTCAGGAAAAAACGCATACGCCCTTTTTGGCCAAGGGCATCATTGTCAACGTTTTTCCGCTTTTCATGTGCTTTAAAGGCGATTCGAATCTACCTCCTGAAATCTGTTTCCTGCAATTCTGCCTTGATTTCAAATCCTCTTCTTTGCCTTCCCTCAATATATTTGTGGACGAGAGTTATCATTTATAACTCTGCAGGTTTGTGAATTGCAGTGCCCTGAACCTCCATTTTACAACTCGCTTTTTAGGGAGCTGGCCGCAATAGCGCAGGATGGCTTCAGGCCCTGTTCTGGTTCCGGGGGGCAGGCTGAGCCTGTGGTTAATTCTTCTTCCTGATGGGAAAATAGAGTGACCTGTGCCTGTCCCAACACCAAGAGCTAGTCTCTCATTGGTTCCACGTCTTCCCGTTCATCCTCAGGACAAATTGCAACCTGTACGGAACAGGAGGTTAAAGGTGATGATGCTCCAAGTAGGGAGATTGCTAGTAAAGGGCTGGAATAGCGAATCCGGGCACAAGGAGATGAGAAATGAGGTGCGTTTTAGAAACCTTTCCACATCACACGGTGTACCATATTCTGGGTTTCTCATGCATGTTTTCGATGTAGGAAGATGCCCTTGAACCTGGAGATATGGGACCCATGCGATGGGTACCATGCAGTATTACTTTAAAGGGTCTGCGTTTGCTCACTCAACCTCACCAAACCTCTCAGCCCCAAGAGTGTCCACCCTTATGTCTCATCCAGCTGTGGGTCTAGATATGGTCAATCCAGGTTGCATCACAGCCCGTGAACGCATTGTGTAAGAATTTCTATCTCTTTCACTGTCTTTGTTTCATGGGTTTTTCAAAGTAATTTATTTTTATAATGGGGTTTAGCTGCTTTTCACTGCTGTGTTTATGCCGCTTTACACCCACTTGACACACTAACAGAGAGATATCAATACATAGGTTTTAAGATTATTACTAGTCAGATATATTCTTGTGCGGTGAATAGGGCGTGTTGAGTCCAGTTCTCTGAGCAAGGAGTAGGTCTTGTCTATTACATATTGGGTTTATGGAACGGTATCTGAGCTAATTTGAAACCCTTGTTTTATGTATCACCCCACCTCACCTTTCCCGTTAAGCAGCCATAGTGTGTTTTCTGCATGTGTGACTCTGTTCTGTTTTGTAATTCAGTTCAAGTGTAACGGTTTTTACATTCCCTCTATCAGTGATACCTTATGAGAAGTGTCCTTTTCTGTGTGACTTATTTCACTTAGAATCGTCGTACCTAAATCCACTCATCATGCTGCTACTAGCCTTATGACATTGATTTCATGGCTGAGTGATATTCCATTGTACATAAGGACCACAACTTCTTTATCCATTTTTCTCTTTCCTGGGATATTGAAGGTGGAATGAAGTGGAGGTCCTTGTCAACAGAGCAGCCCTAAACTTTGGGGTGATTTTGTCTTGCTGATTTTTCATTTTCCCAATTTATACCCCCATGAGTGGAAGTGCCCTATGCTCTCTAAGCTGTGTTTTTTAGATGTTTCAGGACACACCGTACTCTTCTCCAGAGTGGCTGTTGGCAATTAACATCCCGCCCATCAGTGTAGCAAGGCTCCCATTTCTCCATGGCCTGTCCTGCATTTCTGGTTTTGACACTTTTTTCAGCATGGCCCTTTTAACCGATGGGAAGCGAGACTTCTTTGTAGCGCTGATTTGCCTTTCCAGGTTGCTTGGTTGGCCAAAAAGGGCGTATGCGTTTTTTCCTGAATATATTCAGGAAAAAACGCATACGCCCTTTTTGGCCAAGGGCATCATTGTCAACGTTTTGCCGCTTTTCATGTGCTTTAAAGGCGATTCGAATCTACCTCCTGAAATCTGTTTCCTGCAATTCTGCCTTGATTTCAAATCCTCTTCTTTGCCTTCCCTCAATATATTTGTGGACGAGAGTTATCATTTATAACTCTGCAGGTTTGTGAATTGCAGTGCCCTGAACCTCCATTTTACAACTCGTGTTTTTGGGAGATGGCTGCAAAAGCGCAGGATGGCTTCAGGCCCTGTTCTTGATCCGGGGGGCAGGCTGAGCCTGTGGTTAATTCTTCTTCCTGATGGGAAAATAGAGTGACCTGTGCCTGTCCCAACACCAAGAGCTAGTCTCTCATTGGTTCCACGTCTTCCCGTTCATCCTCAGGACAAATTGCAACCTGTACGGAACAGGAGGTTAAAGGTGATGATGCTCCAAGGAGGGAGATTGCTAGTAAAGTGGCTGGAATGGCAAACCCGGGCACAGGCAGATGAGAAATGAGGTGCGTTTTAGAAACCTTTCCCCATCACACGGTGTACCATCTTCTGGGTATCTCATGCATGTTTACGATGTAGGAAGATGCCCTTCAACCTGGAGATTTGGGACCCATGCGATGGGTACCACGCAGTATTACTTTAAAGGGTCTGCGTTTGCTCACCCAACCTCACCAAACCTCTCAGCCGCAACAGTGTCCACCCTTATGTCTCATCCAGCTGTGGGTCTAGATATGGTCAATCCAGGTTGCATCACAGCCCCTGAACGCATTGTGTAAGAATTTCTCTCTCTTTCACTGTCTTTGTTTCATGGGTTTTTCAAAGTAATTTATTTTTATAATGGGGTTTAGCTGCTTTTCACTGCTGTGTTTATGCCGCTTTTTACACACTTGACACACTAACAGAGAGATATCAATACATAGGTTTTAAGATTATTACTAGTCAGATATATTCTTGTGCGGTGAATAGGGCGTGTTGAGTCCAGTTCTCTGAGCAAGGAGTAGGTCTTGTCTATTACATATTGGGTTTATGGAACGGTATCTGAGCTAATTTGAAACCCTTGTTTTATGTATCACCCCACCTCACCTTTCCCATTAAGCAACCATAATGTGTTTTCTGCATGTGTGACTCTGTTCTGTTTTGTAATTCAGTTCAAGTGTAACGGTTTTTACATTCCCTCTATAAGTGATACCTTATGAGAAGTGTCCTTTTCTGTGTGACTTATTTCACTTAGAATCGTCGTACCTAAATCCACTCATCATGCTGCTACTAGCCTTATGACATTGATTTCATGGCTGAGTGATATTCCATTGTACATAAGGACCACAACTTCTTTATCCATTTTTCTCTTTCCTGGGATATTGAAGGTGGAATGAAGTGGAGGTCCTTGTCAACAGAGCAGCCCTAAACTTTGGGGTGCTTGTGTCTTGCTGATTTTGAATTTTCCCAATTTATAACCCCATGAGTGGAAGTGCCCTATGCTCTCTAAGCTTTGTTTTTTAGATGTTTCAGGACTCACCGTACGCTTCTCCAGAGTGGCTGTTGGCAATTTACATCCCGCCCATCAGTGTAGGAAGGCTCCCATTTCTCCATGGCCTGTACTGCATTTCTGGTTTTGACACTTTTTTCAGCATGGCCTTTTTAACCGATGGGAAGCGAGACATCTTTGTAGCGCTGATTTGCCTTTCCAGGTTGCTTGGTTGGCCAAAAAGGGCGTATGCGTTTTTTCCTGAATATATTCAGGAAAAAACGCATACGCCCTTTTTGGCCAAGGGCATCATTGTCAACGTTTTTCCGCTTTTCATGTGCTTTAAAGGCGATTCGAATCTACCTCCTGAAATCTGTTTCCTGCAATTCTGCCTTGATTTCAAATCCTCTTCTTTGCCTTCCCTCAATATATTTGTGGACGAGAGTTATCATTTATAAGTCTGCAGGTTTGTGAATTGCAGTGCCCTGAACCTCCATTTTACAACTCGCTTTTTAGGGAGCTGGCCGCAATAGCGCAGGATGGCTTCAGGCCCTGTTTTGGTTCCGGGTGGCAGGCTGAGCCTGTGGTTAATTCTTCTTCCTGATGGGAAAATAGAGTGACCTGTGCCTGTCCCAACACCAAGAGCTAGTCTCTCATTGGTTCCACGTCTTCCCGTTCATCCTCAGGACAAATTGCAACCTGTACGGAACAGGAGGTTAAAGGTGCTGATGCTCCAAGTAGGGAGATTGGTAGTAAAGCAGCTGGAATAGCGAACCCGGGCACAAGGAGATGAGAAATGAGGTGCGTTTTAGAAACCTTTCCCCATCACACGGTGTACCATCTTCTGGGTTTCTCATGCATGTTTTCGATGTAGGAAGATGCCCTTGAACCTGGAGATTTGTGACCCATGCGATGGGTACCATGCAGTATTACTTTAAAGGGTCTGCGTTTGCTCACCCAACCTCACCAAACCTCTCAGCCCCAAGAGTGTCCACCCTTATGTCTCATCCAGCTGTGGGTCTAGATATGGTCAATCCAGGTTGCATCACAGCCCCTGAACGCATTGTGTAAGAATTTCTCTCTCTTTCACTGTCTTTGTTTCATGGGTTTTTCAAAGTAATTTATTTTTATAATGGGGTTTAGCTGCTTTTCACTGCTGTGTTTATGCCGCTTTACACCCACTTGACACACTAACAGAGAGATATCAATACATAGGTTTTAAGATTATTACTAGTCAGATATATTCTTGTGCGGTGAATAGGGCGTGTTGAGTCCAGTTCTCTGAGCAAGGAGTAGGTCTTGTCTATTACATATTGGGTTTATGGAACGGTATCTGAGCTAATTTGAAACCCTTGTTTTATGTATCACCCCACCTCACCTTTCCCGTTAAGCAGCCATAGTGTGTTTTCTGCATGTGTGACTCTGTTCTGTTTTGTAATTCAGTTCAAGTGTAACGGTTTTTACATTCCCTCTATCAGTGATACCTTATGAGAAGTGTCCTTTTCTGTGTGACTTATTTCACTTAGAATCGTCGTACCTAAATCCACTCATCATGCTGCTACTAGCCTTAGGACATTGATTTCATGGCTGAGTGATATTCCATTGTACATAAGGACCACAACTTCTTTATCGATTTTTCTCTTTCCTGGGATATTGAAGGTGGAATGAAGTGGAGGTCCTTGTCAACAGAGCAGCCCTAAACTTTGGGGTGCTTGTGTCTTGCTGATTTTTCATTTTCCCAATTTATACCCCCATGAGTGGAAGTGCCCTATGCTCTCTAAGCTGTGTTTTTTAGATGTTTCAGGACACACCGTACTCTTCTCCAGAGTGGCTGTTGGCAATTTACATCCCGCCCATCAGTGTAGCAAGGCTCCCATTTCTCCATGGCCTGTCCTGCATTTCCGGTTTTGACACTTTTTTCAGCATGGCCCTTTTGACCGATGGGAAGCGAGACTTCTTTGTAGCGCTGATTTGCCTTTCCAGGTTGCTTGGTTGGCCAAAAAGGGCGTATGCGTTTTTTCCTGAATATATTCAGGAAAAAACGCATAGGCCCTTTTTGGCCAAGGGCATCATTGTCAACGTTTTGCCGCTTTTCATGTGCTTTAAAGGCGATTCGAATCTACCTCCTGAAATCTGTTTCCTGCAATTCTGCCTTGATTTCAAATCCTCTTCTTTGCCTTCCCTCAATATATTTGTGGACGAGAGTTATCATTTATAACTCTGCAGGTTTGTGAATTGCAGTGCCCTGAACCTCCATTTTACAACTCGCGTTTTTGGGAGATGGCCGCAAAAGCGCAGGATGGCTTCAGGCCCTGTTCTTGATCTGGGGGGCAGGCTGAGCCTGTGGTTAATTCTTCTTCCTGATGGGAAAATAGAGTGACCTGTGCCTGTCCCAACACCAAGAGCTAGTCTCTCATTGGTTCCACGTCTTCCCGTTCATCCTCAGGACAAATTGCAACCTGTACGGAACAGGAGGTTAAAGGTGATGATGCTCCAAGGAGGGAGATTGCTAGTAAAGTGGCTGGAATGGCAAACCCGGGCACAGGCAGATGAGAAACGAGGTGCGTTTTAGAAACCTTTCCCCATCACACGGTGTACCATCTTCTGGGTATCTCATGCATGTTAACGATGTAGGAAGATGCCCTTCAACCTGGAGATTTGGGACCCATGCGATGGGTACCACGCAGTATTACTTTAAAGGGTCTGCGTTTGCTCACCCAACCTCACCAAACCTCTCAGCCGCAACAGTGTCCACCCTTATGTCTCATCCAGCTGTGGGTCTAGATATGGTCAATCCAGGTTGCATCACAGCCCCTGAACGCATTGTGTAAGAATTTCTCTCTCTTTCACTGTCTTTGTTTCATGGGTTTTTCAAAGTAATTTATTTTTATAATGGGGTTTAGCTGCTTTTCACTGCTGTGTTTATGCCGCTTTTTACCCACTTGACACACTAACAGAGAGATATCAATACATAGGTTTTAAGATTATTACTAGTCAGATATATTCTTGTGCGGTGAATAGGGCGTGTTGAGTCCAGTTCTCTGAGCAAGGAGTAGGTCTTGTCTATTACATATTGGGTTTATGGAACGGTATCTGAGCTAATTTGAAACCCTTGTTTTATGTATCACCCCACCTCACCTTTCCCGTTAAGCAGCCATAGTGTGTTTTCTGCATGTGTGACTCTGTTCTGTTTTGTAATTCAGTTCAAGTGTAACGGTTTTTACATTCCCTCTATAAGTGATACCTTATGAGAAGTGTCCTTTTCTGTGTGACTTATTTCACTTAGAATCGTCGTACCTAAATCCACTCATCATGCTGCTACTAGCCTTATGAAATTGATTTCATGGCTGAGTGATATTCCATTGTACATAAGGACCACAACTTCTTTATCCATTTTTCTCTTTCCTGGGATATTGAAGGTGGAATGAAGTGGAGGTCCTTGTCAACAGAGCAGCCCTAAACTTTGGGGTGCTTGTGTCTTGCTGATTTTTAATTTTCCCAATTTATAACCCCATGAGTGGAAGTGCCCTATGCTCTCTAAGCTTTGTTTTTTAGATGTTTCAGGACTCACCGTACGCTTCTCCAGAGTGGCTGTTGGCAATTTACATCCCGCCCATCAGTGTAGCAAGGCTCCCATTTCTCCATGGCCTGTCCTGCATTTCTGGTTTTGACACTTTTTTCAGCATGGCCCTTTTGACCGATGGGAAGCGAGACATCTTTGTAGCGCTGATTTGCCTTTCCAGGTTGCTTGGTTGGCCAAAAAGGGCGTATGCGTTTTTTCCTGAATATATTCAGGAAAAAACGCATACGCCCTTTTTGGCCAAGGGCATCATTGTCAACGTTTTGCCGCTTTTCATGTGCTTTAAAGGCGATTCGAATCTACCTCCTGAAATCTGTTTCCTGCAATTCTGCCTTGATTTCAAATCCTCTTCTTTGCCTTCCCTCAATATATTTGTGGACGAGAGTTATCATTTATAACTCTGCAGGTTTGTGAATTGCAGTGCCCTGAACCTCCATTTTACAACTCGCGTTTTTGGGAGATGGCCGCAAAAGCGCAGGATGGCTTCAGGCCCTGTTCTTGATCCGGGGGGCAGGCTGAGCCTGTGGTTAATTCTTCTTCCTGATGGGAAAATAGAGTGACCTGTGCCTGTCCCAACACCAAGAGCTAGTCTCTCATTGGTTCCACGTCTTCCCGTTCATCCTCAGGACAAATTGCAACCTGTACGGAACAGGAGGTTAAAGGTGATGATGCTCCAAGGAGGGAGATTGCTAGTAAAGTGCCTGGAATGGCAAACCCGGGCACAGGCAGATGAGAAATGAGGTGCGTTTTAGAAACCTTTCCCCATCACACGGTGTACCATCTTCTGGGTATCTCATGCATGTTTACGATGTAGGAAGATGCCCTTCAACCTGGAGATTTGGGACCCATGCGATGGGTACCACGCAGTATTCCTTTAAAGGGTCTGCGTTTGCTCACCCAACCTCACCAAACCTCTCAGCCGCAACAGTGTCCACCCTTATGTCTCATCCAGCTGTGGGTCTAGATATGGTCAATCCAGGTTGCATCACAGCCCCTGAACGCATTGCGTAAGAATTTCTCTCTCTTTCACTGTCTTTGTTTCATGGGTTTTTCAAAGTAATTTATTTTTATAATGGGGTTTAGCTGCTTTTCACTGCTGTGTTTATGCCGCTTTACACCCACTTGACACACTAACAGAGAGATATGAATACATAGGTTTTAAGATTATTACTAGTCAGATATATTCTTGTGCGGTGAATAGGGCGTGTTGAGTCCAGTTCTCTGAGCAAGGAGTAGGTCTTGTCTATTACATATTGGGTTTATGGAACGGTATCTGAGCTAATTTGAAACCCTTGTTTTATGTATCACCCCACCTCACCTTTCCCGTTAAGCAGCCATAGTGTGTTTTCTGCATGTGTGACTCTGTTCTGTTTTGTAATTCAGTTCAAGTGTAACGGTTTTTACATTCCCTCTATAAGTGATACCTTATGAGAAGTGTCCTTTTCTGTGTGACTTATTTCACTTAGAGTCGTCGTACCTAAATCCACTCATCATGCTGCTACTAGCCTTATGACATTGATTTCACGGCTGAGTGATATTCCATTGTACATAAGGACCACAACTTCTTTATCCATTTTTCTCTTTCCTGCGATATTGAAGGTGGAATGAAGTGGAGGTCCTTGTCAACAGAGCAGCCCTAAACTTTGGGGTGCTTGTGTCTTGCTGATTTTTAATTTTCCCAATTTATAACCCCATGAGTGGAAGTGCCCTATGCTCTCTAAGCTTTGCTTTTTAGACGTTTCAGGACTCACCGTGCACTTCTCCAGAGTGGCTGTTGACAATTTACATCCCGCCCATCAGTGTAGCAAGGCTCCCATTTCTCCATGGCCTGTCCTGCATTTCTGGTTTTGACACTTTTTTCAGCATGGCCCTTTTGACCGATGGGAAGCGAGACATCTTTGTAGCGCTGATTTGCCTTTCCAGGTTGCTTGGTTGGCCAAAAAGGGCGTATGCGTTTTTTCTTGAATATATTTAGGAAAAAACGCATACGCCCTTTTTGGCCAAGGGCATCATTGTCAACGTTTTGCTGCTTTTCATGTGCTTTAAAGGCAATTCGAATCTACCTCCTGAAATCTGTTTCCTGCAATTCTGCATTGATTTCAAATCCTCTTCTTTGCCTTCCCTCAATATATTTGTGGATGAGAGTTATCATTTATAAGTCTGCAGGTTTGTGAATTGCAGTGCCCTGAACCTCCATTTTACAACTCGCTATTTAGGGAGCTGGCCGCAAAAGCGCAGGATGTCTTCAGGCCCTGTTCTGGTTCCGGGGGGCAGGCTGAGCCTGTGGTTAATTCTTCTTCCTGATGGGAAAATAGAGTGACCTGTGCCTGTCCCAACACCAAGAGCTAGTCTTTCATTGGTTCCACGTCTTCCCGTTCATCCTCAGTACAAATTGCAACCTGTACGGAACAGGAGGTTAAAGGTGCTGATGCTCCAAGGAGGGAGATTGCTAGTAAAGTGGCTGGAATGGCGAACCCGGGCACAAGCAGATGAGAAATGAGGTGCGTTTTAGAAACCTTTCCCCATCACACGGTGTACCGTCTTCTGGGTATCTCATGCATGTTTTCGATGTAGGAAGATGCCCTTGAACCTGGAGATTTGGGACCCATGCGATGGGTACCACGCAGTATTATTTTAAGGGTCTACGTTTGCTCACCCAACCTCACCAAACCTCTCAGCCGCAACAGTGTCCACCCTTATGTCTCATCCAGCTGTGGGTCTAGATATGGTCAATCCAGGTTTCATCACAGCCCCTGAACGCATTGTGTAAGAATTTCTCTCTCTTTCACTGTCTTTGTTTCATGGGTTTTTCAAAGTAATTTATTTTTATAATGGGGTTTAGCTGCTTTTCACTGCTGTGTTTATGCCGCTTTTTACCCACTTGACACACTAACAGAGAGATATCAATACATAGGTTTTAAGATTATTACTAGTCAGATATATTCTTGTGCGGTGAATAGGGCGTGTTGAGTCCAGTTCTCTGAGCAAGGAGTAGGTCTTGTCTATTACATATTGGGTTTATGGAACGGTATCTGAGCTAATTTGAAACCCTTGTTTTATGTATCACCCCACCTCACCTTTCCCGTTAAGCAGCCATAGTGTGTTTTCTGCATGTGTGACTCTGTTCTGTTTTGTAATTCAGTTCAAGTGTAACGGTTTTTACATTCCCTCTACAAGTGATACCTTATGAGAAGTGTCCTTTTCTGTGTGACTTATTTCACTTAGAGTCGTCGTACCTAAATCCACTCATCATGCTGCTACTAGCCTTATGACATTGATTTCACGGCTGAGTGATATTCCATTGTACATAAGGACCACAACTTCTTTATCCATTTTTCTCTTTCCTGCGATATTGAAGGTGGAATGAAGTGGAGGTCCTTGTCAACAGAGCAGCCCTAAACTTTGGGGTGCTTGTGTCTTGCTGATTTTTCATTTTCCCAATTTATACCCCCATGAGTGGAAGTGCCCTATGCTCTCTAACCTTTGCTTTTTAGACGTTTCGGGACTCACCGTACACTTCTCCAGAGTGGCTGTTGACAATTTACATCCCGCCCATCAGTGTAGCAAGGCTCCCATTTCTCCATGGCCTGTCCTGCATTTCTGGTTTTGACACTTTTTTCAGCATGGCCCTTTTGACCGATGGGAAGCGAGACATCTTTGTAGCGCTGATTTGCCTTTCCAGGTTGCTTGGTTGGCCAAAAAGGGCGTATGCGTTTTTTCCTGAATATATTCAGGAAAAAACGCATACGCCCTTTTTGGCCAAGGGCATCATTGTCAACGTTTTGCCGCTTTTCATGTGCTTTAAAGGCGATTCGAATCTACCTCCTGAAATCTGTTTCCTGCAATTCTGCCTTGATTTCAAATCCTAATCTTTGCCTTCCCTCAATATATTTGTGGACGAGAGTTATCATTTATAACTCTGCAGGTTTGTGAATTGCAGTGCCCTGAACCTCCATTTACAACTCGCTTTTTAGGGAGCTGGCCGCAAAAGCGCAGGATGGCTTCAGGCCCTGTTCTGGTTCCGGTGGGCAGGCTGAGCCTGTGGTTAATTCTTCTTCCTGATGGGAAAATAGAGTGACCTGTGCCTGTCCCAACACCAAGAGCTAATCTCTCATTGGTTCCACGTCTTCGCGTTCATCCTCAGGACAAATTGCAACCTGTACGGAACAGGAGGTTAAAGGTGCTGATGCTCCAAGTAGGGAGATTGCTAGTAAAGCGGCTGGAATGGCGAACCCGGGCACAAGGAGATGAGAAATGAGGTGCGTTTTAGAAACCTTTCCCCATCACACGGTGTACCATCTTCTGGGTTTCTCATGCATGTTTTCGATGTAGGAAGATGCCCTTGAACCTGGAGATTTGGGACCCATGCGATGGGTACCACGCAGTATTACTTTAAAGGGTCTGCGTTTGCTCACCCAACCTCACCAAACCTCTCAGCCGCAACAGTGTCCACCCTTATGTCTCATCCAGCTGTGGGTCTAGATATGGTCAATCCAGGTTGCATCACAGCCCCTGAACGCATTGTGTAAGAATTTCTCTCTCTTTCACTGTCTTTGTTTCATGGGTTTTTCAAAGTAATTTATTTTTATAATGGGGTTTAGCTGCTTTTCACTGCTGTGTTTATGCCGCTTTTTACCCACTTGACACACTAACAGAGAGATATCAATACATAGGTTTTAAGATTATTACTAGTCAGATATATTCTTGTGCGGTGAATAGGGCGTGTTGAGTCCAGTTCTCTGAGCAAGGAGTAGGTCTTGTCTATTACATATTGGGTTTATGGAACGGTATCTGAGCTAATTTGAAACCCTTGTTTTATGTATCACCCCACCTCACCTTTCCCGTTAAGCAGCCATAGTGTGTTTTCTGCATGTGTGACTCTGTTCTGTTTTGTAATTCAGTTCAAGTGTAACGGTTTTTACATTCCCTCTATAAGTGATACCTTATGAGAAGTGTCCTTTGCTGTGTGACTTATTTCACTTAGAGTCGTCGTACCTAAATCCACTCATCATGCTGCTACTAGCCTTATGACATTGATTTCACGGCTGAGTGATATTCCATTGTACATAAGGACCACAACTTCTTTATCCATTTTTCTCTTTCCTGGGATATTGAAGGTGGAATGAAGTGGAGGTCCTTGTCAACAGAGCAGCCCTAAACTTTGGGGTGCTTGTGTCTTGCTGATTTTTCATTTTCCCAATTTATACCCCCATGAGTGGAAGTGCCCTATGCTCTCTAAGCTTTGCTTTTTAGACGTTTCAGGACTCACCGTACACTTCTCCAGATTGGTGTTGACAATTTACATCCCGCCCATCAGTGTAGCAAGGCTCCCATTTCTCCATGGCCTGTCCTGCATTTCTGGTTTTGACACTTTTTTCAGCATGGCCCTTTTGACCAATGGGAAGCGAGACATCTTTGTAGCGCTGATTTGCCTTTCCAGGTTGCTTGGTTGGCCAAAAAGGGCGTATGCGTTTTTTCCTGAATATATTCAGGAAAAAACGCATACGCCCTTTTTGGCCAAGGGCATCATTGTCAACGTTTTGCCGCTTTTCATGTGCTTTAAAGGCGATTCGAATCTACCTCCTGAAATCTGTTTCCTGCAATTCTGCCTTGATTTCAAATCCTCTTCTTTGCCTTCCCTCAATATATTTGTGGATGAGAGTTATCATTTATAACTCTGCAGGTTTGTGAATTGCAGTGCCCTGAACCTCCATTTTACAACTCGCTTTTTAGGGAGCTGGCCGCAAAAGCGCAGGATGGCTTCAGGCCCTGTTCTGGTTCCGGGGGGCAGGCTGAGCCTGTGGTTAATTCTTCTTCCTGATGGGAAAATAGAGTGACCTGTGCCTGTCCCAACACCAAGAGCTAGTCTTTCATTGGTTCCACGTCTTCCCGTTCATCCTCAGTACAAATTGCAACCTGTACGGAACAGGAGGTTAAAGGTGCTGATGCTCCAAGGAGGGAGATTGCTAGTAAAGTGGCTGGAATGGCGAACCCGGGCACAAGCAGATGAGAAATGAGGTGCGTTTTAGAAACCTTTCCCCATCACACGGTGTACCATCTTCTGGGTATCTCATGCATGTTTTCGATGTAGGAAGATGCCCTTGAACCTGGAGATTTGGGACCCATGCGATGGGTACCACGCAGTAATACTTTAAAGGGTCTGCGTTTGCTCACCCAACCTCACCAAACCTCTCAGCCGCAACAGTGTCCACCCTTATGTCTCATCCAGCTGTGCGTCTAGATATGGTCAATCCAGGTTGCATCACAGCCCCTGAACGCATTGTGTAAGAATTCCTCTCTCTTTCACTGTCTTTGTTTCATGGGTTTTTCAAAGTAATTTATTTTTATAATGGGGTTTAGCTGCTTTTCACTGCTGTGTTTATGCCGCTTTTTACCCACTTGACACACTAACAGAGAGATATCAATACATAGGTTTTAAGATTATTACTAGTCAGATATATTCTTGTGCGGTGAATAGGGCGTGTTGAGTCCAGTTCTCTGAGCAAGGAGTAGGTCTTGTCTATTACATATTGGGTTTATGGAACGGTATCTGAGCTAATTTGAAACCCTTGTTTTATGTATCACCCCACCTCACCTTTCCCGTTAAGCAGCCATAGTGTGTTTTCTGCATGTGTGACTCTGTTCTGTTTTGTAATTCAGTTCAAGTGTAACGGTTTTTACATTCCCTCTATAAGTGATACCTTATGAGAAGTGTCCTTTGCTGTGTGACTTATTTCACTTAGAGTCGTCGTACCTAAATCCACTCATCATGCTGCTACTAGCCTTATGACATTGATTTCACGGCTGAGTGATATTCCATTGTACATAAGGACCACAACTTCTTTATCCATTTTTCTCTTTCCTGGGATATTGAAGGTGGAATGAAGTGGAGGTCCTTGTCAACAGAGCAGCCCTAAACTTTGGGGTGCTTGTGTCTTGCTGATTTTTCATTTTCCCAATTTATACCCCCATGAGTGGAAGTGCCCTATGCTCTCTAAGCTTTGCTTTTTAGACGTTTCAGGACTCACCGTACACTTCTCCAGATTGGTGTTGACAATTTACATCCCGCCCATCAGTGTAGCAAGGCTCCCATTTCTCCATGGCCTGTCCTGCATTTCTGGTTTTGACACTTTTTTCAGCATGGCCCTTTTGACCAATGGGAAGCGAGACATCTTTGTAGCGCTGATTTGCCTTTCCAGGTTGCTTGGTTGGCCAAAAAGGGCGTATGCGTTTTTTCCTGAATATATTCAGGAAAAAACGCATACGCCCTTTTTGGCCAAGGGCATCATTGTCAACGTTTTGCCGCTTTTCATGTGCTTTAAAGGCGATTCGAATCTACCTCCTGAAATCTGTTTCCTGCAATTCTGCCTTGATTTCAAATCCTCTTCTTTGCCTTCCCTCAATATATTTGTGGATGAGAGTTATCATTTATAACTCTGCAGGTTTGTGAATTGCAGTGCCCTGAACCTCCATTTTACAACTCGCTTTTTAGGGAGCTGGCCGCAAAAGCGCAGGATGGCTTCAGGCCCTGTTCTGGTTCCGGGGGGCAGGCTGAGCCTGTGGTTAATTCTTCTTCCTGATGGGAAAATAGAGTGACCTGTGCCTGTCCCAACACCAAGAGCTAGTCTTTCATTGGTTCCACGTCTTCCCGTTCATCCTCAGTACAAATTGCAACCTGTACGGAACAGGAGGTTAAAGGTGCTGATGTTCCAAGGAGGGAGATTGCTAGTAAAGTGGCTGGAATGGCGAACCCGGGCACAAGCAGATGAGAAATGAGGTGCGTTTTAGAAACCTTTCCCCATCACACGGTGTACCATCTTCTGGGTATCTCATGCATGTTTTCGATGTAGGAAGATGCCCTTGAACCTGGAGATTTGGGACCCATGCGATGGGTACCACGCAGTAATACTTTAAAGGGTCTGCGTTTGCTCACCCAACCTCACCAAACCTCTCAGCCGCAACAGTGTCCACCCTTATGTCTCATCCAGCTGTGCGTCTAGATATGGTCAATCCAGGTTGCATCACAGCCCCTGAACGCATTGTGTAAGAATTCCTCTCTCTTTCACTGTCTTTGTTTCATGGGTTTTTCAAAGTAATTTATTTTTATAATGGGGTTTAGCTGCTTTTCACTGCTGTGTTTATGCCGCTTTTTACCCACTTGACACACTAACAGAGAGATATCAATACATAGGTTTTAAGATTATTACTAGTCAGATATATTCTTGTGCGGTGAATAGGGCGTGTTGAGTCCAGTTCTCTGAGCAAGGAGTAGGTCTTGTCTATTACATATTGGGTTTATGGAACGGTATCTGAGCTAATTTGAAACCCTTGTTTTATGTATCACCCCACCTCACCTTTCCCGTTAAGCAGACATAGTGTGTTTTCTGCATGTGTGACTCTGTTCTGTTTTGTAATTCAGTTCAAGTGTAACGGTTTTTACATTCCCTCTATAAGTGATACCTTATGAGAAGTGTCCTTTGCTGTGTGACTTATTTCACTTAGAGTCGTCGTACCTAAATCCACTCATCATGCTGCTACTAGCCTTATGACATTGATTTCACGGCTGAGTGATATTCCATTGTACATAAGGACCACAACTTCTTTATCCATTTTTCTCTTTCCTGGGATATTGAAGGTGGAATGAAGTGGAGGTCCTTGTCAACAGAGCAGCCCTAAACTTTGGGGTGCTTGTGTCTTGCTGATTTTTCATTTTCCCAATTTATACCCCCATGAGTGGAAGTGCCCTATGCTCTCTAAGCTTTGCTTTTTAGACGTTTCAGGACTCACCGTACACTTCTCCAGAGTGGCTGTTGACAATTTACATCCCGCCCATCAGTGTAGCAAGGCTCCCATTTCTCCATGGCCTGTCCTGCATTTCTGGTTTTGACACTTTTTTCAGCATGGCCCTTTTGACCAATGGGAAGCGAGACATCTTTGTAGCGCTGATTTGCCTTTCCAGGTTGCTTGGTTGGCCAAAAAGGGCGTATGCGTTTTTTCCTGAATATATTCAGGAAAAAACGCATACGCCCTTTTTGGCCAAGGGCATCATTGTCAACGTTTTGCCGCTTTTCATGTGCTTTAAAGGCGATTCGAATCTACCTCCTGAAATCTGTTTCCTGCAATTCTGCCTTGATTTCAAATCCTCTTCTTTGCCTTCCCTCAATATATTTGTGGATGAGAGTTATCATTTATAACTCTGCAGGTTTGTGAATTGCAGTGCCCTGAACCTCCATTTTACAACTCGCTTTTTAGGGAGCTGGCCGCAAAAGCGCAGGATGGCTTCAGGCCCTGTTCTGGTTCCGGGGGGCAGGCTGAGCCTGTGGTTAATTCTTCTTCCTGATGGGAAAATAGAGTGACCTGTGCCTGTCCCAACACCAAGAGCTAGTCTTTCATTGGTTCCACGTCTTCCCGTTCATCCTCAGTACAAATTGCAACCTGTACGGAACAGGAGGTTAAAGGTGCTGATGCTCCAAGGAGGGAG
Source organism: Balaenoptera borealis (assembly GCF_965194805.1). Taxonomy (NCBI): domain Eukaryota; kingdom Metazoa; phylum Chordata; class Mammalia; order Artiodactyla; family Balaenopteridae; genus Balaenoptera; species Balaenoptera borealis. The sequence goes on from NW_028122962.1 coordinate 60,261, forward strand.
ATTGCTAGTAAAGTGGCTGGAATGGCGAACCCGGGCACAAGCAGATGAGAAATGAGGTGCGTTTTAGAAACCTTTCCCCATCACACGGTGTACCATCTTCTGGGTATCTCATGCATGTTTTCGATGTAGGAAGATGCCCTTGAACCTGGAGATTTGGGACCCATGCGATGGGTACCACGCAGTAATACTTTAAAGGGTCTGCGTTTGCTCACCCAACCTCACCAAACCTCTCAGCCGCAACAGTGTCCACCCTTATGTCTCATCCAGCTGTGCGTCTAGATATGGTCAATCCAGGTTGCATCACAGCCCCTGAACGCATTGTGTAAGAATTCCTCTCTCTTTCACTGTCTTTGTTTCATGGGTTTTTCAAAGTAATTTATTTTTATAATGGGGTTTAGCTGCTTTTCACTGCTGTGTTTATGCCGCTTTTTACCCACTTGACACACTAACAGAGAGATATCAATACATAGGTTTTAAGATTATTACTAGTCAGATATATTCTTGTGCGGTGAATAGGGCGTGTTGAGTCCAGTTCTCTGAGCAAGGAGTAGGTCTTGTCTATTACATATTGGGTTTATGGAACGGTATCTGAGCTAATTTGAAACCCTTGTTTTATGTATCACCCCACCTCACCTTTCCCGTTAAGCAGCCATAGTGTGTTTTCTGCATGTGTGACTCTGTTCTGTTTTGTAATTCAGTTCAAGTGTAACGGTTTTTACATTCCCTCTATAAGTGATACCTTATGAGAAGTGTCCTTTGCTGTGTGACTTATTTCACTTAGAGTCGTCGTACCTAAATCCACTCATCATGCTGCTACTAGCCTTATGACATTGATTTCACGGCTGAGTGATATTCCATTGTACATAAGGACCACAACTTCTTTATCCATTTTTCTCTTTCCTGGGATATTGAAGGTGGAATGAAGTGGAGGTCCTTGTCAACAGAGCAGCCCTAAACTTTGGGGTGCTTGTGTCTTGCTGATTTTTCATTTTCCCAATTTATACCCCCATGAGTGGAAGTGCCCTATGCTCTCTAAGCTTTGCTTTTTAGACGTTTCAGGACTCACCGTACACTTCTCCAGAGTGGCTGTTGACAATTTACATCCCGCCCATCAGTGTAGCAAGGCTCCCATTTCTCCATGGCCTGTCCTGCATTTCTGGTTTTGACACTTTTTTCAGCATGGCCCTTTTGACCAATGGGAAGCGAGACATCTTTGTAGCGCTGATTTGCCTTTCCAGGTTGCTTGGTTGGCCAAAAAGGGCGTATGCGTTTTTTCCTGAATATATTCAGGAAAAAACGCATACGCCCTTTTTGGCCAAGGGCATCATTGTCAACGTTTTGCCGCTTTTCATGTGCTTTAAAGGCGATTCGAATCTACCTCCTGAAATCTGTTTCCTGCAATTCTGCCTTGATTTCAAATCCTCTTCTTTGCCTTCCCTCAATATATTTGTGGATGAGAGTTATCATTTATAACTCTGCAGGTTTGTGAATTGCAGTGCCCTGAACCTCCATTTTACAACTCGCTTTTTAGGGAGCTGGCCGCAAAAGCGCAGGATGGCTTCAGGCCCTGTTCTGGTTCCGGGGGGCAGGCTGAGCCTGTGGTTAATTCTTCTTCCTGATGGGAAAATAGAGTGACCTGTGCCTGTCCCAACACCAAGAGCTAGTCTTTCATTGGTTCCACGTCTTCCCGTTCATCCTCAGTACAAATTGCAACCTGTACGGAACAGGAGGTTAAAGGTGCTGATGCTCCAAGGAGGGAGATTGCTAGTAAAGTGGCTGGAATGGCGAACCCGGGCACAAGCAGATGAGAAATGAGGTGCGTTTTAGAAACCTTTCCCCATCACACGGTGTACCATCTTCTGGGTATCTCATGCATGTTTTCGATGTAGGAAGATGCCCTTGAACCTGGAGATTTGGGACCCATGCGATGGGTACCACGCAGTAATACTTTAAAGGGTCTGCGTTTGCTCACCCAACCTCACCAAACCTCTCAGCCGCAACAGTGTCCACCCTTATGTCTCATCCAGCTGTGCGTCTAGATATGGTCAATCCAGGTTGCATCACAGCCCCTGAACGCATTGTGTAAGAATTCCTCTCTCTTTCACTGTCTTTGTTTCATGGGTTTTTCAAAGTAATTTATTTTTATAATGGGGTTTAGCTGCTTTTCACTGCTGTGTTTATGCCGCTTTTTACCCACTTGACACACTAACAGAGAGATATCAATACATAGGTTTTAAGATTATTACTAGTCAGATATATTCTTGTGCGGTGAATAGGGCGTGTTGAGTCCAGTTCTCTGAGCAAGGAGTAGGTCTTGTCTATTACATATTGGGTTTATGGAACGGTATCTGAGCTAATTTGAAACCCTTGTTTTATGTATCACCCCACCTCACCTTTCCCGTTAAGCAGCCATAGTGTGTTTTCTGCATGTGTGACTCTGTTCTGTTTTGTAATTCAGTTCAAGTGTAACGGTTTTTACATTCCCTCTATAAGTGATACCTTATGAGAAGTGTCCTTTGCTGTGTGACTTATTTCACTTAGAGTCGTCGTACCTAAATCCACTCATCATGCTGCTACTAGCCTTATGACATTGATTTCACGGCTGAGTGATATTCCATTGTACATAAGGACCACAACTTCTTTATCCATTTTTCTCTTTCCTGGGATATTGAAGGTGGAATGAAGTGGAGGTCCTTGTCAACAGAGCAGCCCTAAACTTTGGGGTGCTTGTGTCTTGCTGATTTTTCATTTTCCCAATTTATACCCCCATGAGTGGAAGTGCCCTATGCTCTCTAAGCTTTGCTTTTTAGACGTTTCAGGACTCACCGTACACTTCTCCAGAGTGGCTGTTGACAATTTACATCCCGCCCATCAGTGTAGCAAGGCTCCCATTTCTCCATGGCCTGTCCTGCATTTCTGGTTTTGACACTTTTTTCAGCATGGCCCTTTTGACCAATGGGAAGCGAGACATCTTTGTAGCGCTGATTTGCCTTTCCAGGTTGCTTGGTTGGCCAAAAAGGGCGTATGCGTTTTTTCCTGAATATATTCAGGAAAAAACGCATACGCCCTTTTTGGCCAAGGGCATCATTGTCAACGTTTTGCCGCTTTTCATGTGCTTTAAAGGCGATTCGAATCTACCTCCTGAAATCTGTTTCCTGCAATTCTGCCTTGATTTCAAATCCTCTTCTTTGCCTTCCCTCAATATATTTGTGGATGAGAGTTATCATTTATAACTCTGCAGGTTTGTGAATTGCAGTGCCCTGAACCTCCATTTTACAACTTGCTTTTTAGGGAGCTGGCCGCAAAAGCGCAGGATGGCTTCAGGCCCTGTTCTGGTTCCGGGGGGCAGGCTGAGCCTGTGGTTAATTCTTCTTCCTGATGGGAAAATAGAGTGACCTGTGCCTGTCCCAACACCAAGAGCTAGTCTTTCATTGGTTCCACGTCTTCCCGTTCATCCTCAGTACAAATTGCAACCTGTACGGAACAGGAGGTTAAAGGTGCTGATGCTCCAAGGAGGGAGATTGCTAGTAAAGTGGCTGGAATGGCGAACCCGGGCACAAGCAGATGAGAAATGAGGTGCGTTTTAGAAACCTTTCCCCATCACACGGTGTACCATCTTCTGGGTATCTCATGCATGTTTTCGATGTAGGAAGATGCCCTTGAACCTGGAGATTTGGGACCCATGCGATGGGTACCACGCAGTAATACTTTAAAGGGTCTGCGTTTGCTCACCCAACCTCACCAAACCTCTCAGCCGCAACAGTGTCCACCCTTATGTCTCATCCAGCTGTGCGTCTAGATATGGTCAATCCAGGTTGCATCACAGCCCCTGAATGCATTGTGTAAGAATTCCTCTCTCTTTCACTGTCTTTGTTTCATGGGTTTTTCAAAGTAATTTATTTTTATAATGGGGTTTAGCTGCTTTTCACTGCTGTGTTTATGCCGCTTTTTACCCACTTGACACACTAACAGAGAGATATCAATACATAGGTTTTAAGATTATTACTAGTCAGATATATTCTTGTGCGGTGAATAGGGCGTGTTGAGTCCAGTTCTCTGAGCAAGGAGTAGGTCTTGTCTATTACATATTGGGTTTATGGAACGGTATCTGAGCTAATTTGAAACCCTTCTTTTATGTATCACCCCACCTCACCTTTCCCGTTAAGCAGACATAGTGTGTTTTCTGCATGTGTGACTCTGTTCTGTTTTGTAATTCAGTTCAAGTGTAACGGTTTTTACATTCCCTCTATAAGTGATACCTTATGAGAAGTGTCCTTTGCTGTGTGACTTATTTCACTTAGAGTCGTCGTACCTAAATCCACTCATCATGCTGCTACTAGCCTTATGACATTGATTTCACGGCTGAGTGATATTCCATTGTACATAAGGACCACAACTTCTTTATCCATTTTTCTCTTTCCTGGGATATTGAAGGTGGAATGAAGTGGAGGTCCTTGTCAACAGAGCAGCCCTAAACTTTGGGGTGCTTGTGTCTTGCTGATTTTTCATTTTCCCAATTTATACCCCCATGAGTGGAAGTGCCCTATGCTCTCTAAGCTTTGCTTTTTAGACGTTTCAGGACTCACCGTACACTTCTCCAGAGTGGCTGTTGACAATTTACATCCCGCCCATCAGTGTAGCAAGGCTCCCATTTCTCCATGGCCTGTCCTGCATTTCTGGTTTTGACACTTTTTTCAGCATGGCCCTTTTGACCAATGGGAAGCGAGACATCTTTGTAGCGCTGATTTGCCTTTCCAGGTTGCTTGGTTGGCCAAAAAGGGCGTATGCGTTTTTTCCTGAATATATTCAGGAAAAAACGCATACGCCCTTTTTGGCCAAGGGCATCATTGTCAACGTTTTGCCGCTTTTCATGTGCTTTAAAGGCGATTCGAATCTACCTCCTGAAATCTGTTTCCTGCAATTCTGCCTTGATTTCAAATCCTCTTCTTTGCCTTCCCTCAATATATTTGTGGATGAGAGTTATCATTTATAACTCTGCAGGTTTGTGAATTGCAGTGCCCTGAACCTCCATTTTACAACTTGCTTTTTAGGGAGCTGGCCGCAAAAGCGCAGGATGGCTTCAGGCCCTGTTCTGGTTCCTGGGGGCAGGCTGAGCCTGTGGTTAATTCTTCTTCCTGATGGGAAAATAGAGTGACCTGTGCCTGTCCCAACACCAAGAGCTAGTCTTTCATTGGTTCCACGTCTTCCCGTTCATCCTCAGTACAAATTGCAACCTGTACGGAACAGGAGGTTAAAGGTGCTGATGCTCCAAGGAGGGAGATTGCTAGTAAAGTGGCTGGAATGGCGAACCCGGGTACAAGCAGATGAGAAATGAGGTGCGTTTTAGAAACCTTTCCCCATCACACGGTGTACCATCTTCTGGGTATCTCATGCATGTTTTCGATGTAGGAAGATGCCCTTGAACCTGGAGATTTGGGACCCATGCGATGGGTACCATGCAGTATTACTTTAAAGGGTCTGCGTTTGCTCACCCAACCTCACCAAACCTCTCAGCCCCAAGAGTGTCCACCCTTATGTCTCATCCAGCTGTGGGTCTAGATATGGTCAATCCAGGTTGCATCACAGCCCCTGAACGCATTGTGTAAGAATTTCTATCTCTTTCACTGTCTTTGTTTCATGGGTTTTTCCAAGTAATTTATTTTTATAATGGGGTTTAGCTGCTTTTCACTGCTGTGTTTATGCCGCTTTACACCCACTTGACACACTAACAGAGAGATATCAATACATAAGTTTTAAGATTATTACTAGTCAGATATATTCTTGTGCGGTGAATAGGGCGTGTTGAGTCCAGTTCTCTGAGCAAGGAGTAGGTCTTGTCTATTACATATTGGTTTTATGGAACGGTATCTGAGCTAATTTGAAACCCTTGTTTTATGTATCACCCCACCTCACCTTTCCCGTTAAGCAGCCATAGTGTGTTTTCTGCATGTGTGACTCTGTTCTGTTTTGTAATTCAGTTCAAGTGTAACGGTTTTTACATTCCCTCTATCAGTGATACCTTATGAGAAGTGTCCTTTTCTGTGTGACTTATTTCACTTAGAGTCGTTGTACCTAAATCCACTCATCATGCTGCTACTAGCCTTATGACATTGATTTCACGGCTGAGTGATATTCCATTGTACATAAGGACCACAACTTCTTTATCCATTTTTCTCTTTCCTGGGATATTCAAGGTGGAATGAAGTGGAGGTCCTTGTCAACAGAGCAGCCCTAAACTTTGGGGTGCTTGTGTCTTGCTGATTTTTCATTTTCCCAATTTATACCCCCATGAGTGGAAGTGCCCTATGCTCTCTAAGCTTTGCTTTTTAGACGTTTCAGGACTCACCGTACACTTCTCCAGAGTGGCTGTTGACAATTTACATCCCGCCCATCAGTGTAGCAAGGCTCCCATTTCTCCATGGCCTGTCCTGCATTTCTGGTTTTGACACTTTTTTCAGCATGGCCCTTTTAACAGATGGGAAGCGAGACTTCTTTGTAGCGCTGATTTGCCTTTCCAGGTTGCTTGGTTGGCCAAAAAGGGCGTATGCGTTTTTTCCTGAATATATTCAGGAAAAAACGCATACGCCCTTTTTGGCCAAGGGCATCATTGTCAACGTTTTGCCGCTTTTCATGTGCTTTAAAGGCGATTCGAATCTACCTCCTGAAATCTGTTTCCTGCAATTCTGCCTTGATTTCAAATCCTTTTCTTTGCCTTCCCTCAATATATTTGTGGATGAGAGTTATCATTTATAACTCTGCAGGTTTGTGAATTGCAGTGCCCTGAACCTCCATTTTACAACTCGCTTTTTAGGGAGCTGGCCGCAAAAGTGCAGGATGGCTTCAGGCCCTGTTCTGGTTCCGGGGGGCAGGCTGAGCCTCTGGTTAATTCTTCTTCCTGATGGGAAAATAGAGTGACCTGTGCCTGTCCCAACACCAAGAGCTAGTCTTTCATTGGTTCCACGTCTTCCCGTTCATCCTCAGTACAAATTGCAACCTGTACGGAACAGGAGGTTAAAGGTGCTGATGCTCCAAGGAGGGAGATTGCTAGTAAAGTGGCTGGAATGGCGAACCCGGGCACAAGCAGATGAGAAATGAGGTGCGTTTTAGAAACCTTTCCCCATCACACGGTGTACCATCTTCTGGGTATCTCATGCATGTTTTCGATGTAGGAAGATGCCCTTGAACCTGGAGATTTGGGACCCATGCGATGGGTACCACGCAGTATTACTTTAAAGGGTCTGCGTTTGCTCACCCAACCTCACCAAACCTCTCAGCCGCAACAGTGTCCACCCTTATGTCTCATCCAGCTGTGGGTCTAGATATGGTCAATCCAGGTTGCATCACAGCCCCTGAACGCATTGTGTAAGAATTTCTCTCTCTTTCACTGTCTTTGTTTCATGGGTTTTTCAAAGTAATTTATTTTTATAATGCGGTTTAGCTGCTTTTCACTGCTGTGTTTATGCCGCTTTTTACCCACTTGACACACTAACAGAGACATATCAATACATAGGTTTTAAGATTATTACTAGTCAGATATATTCTTGTGCGGTGAATAGGGCGTGTTGAGTCCAGTTCTCTGAGCAAGGAGTAGGTCTTGTCTATTACATATTGGGTTTATGGAACGGTATCTGAGCTAATTTGAAACCCTTCTTTTATGTATCACCCCACCTCACCTTTCCCGTTAAGCAGCCATAGTGTGTTTTCTGCATGTGTGACTCTGTTCTGTTTTGTAATTCAGTTCAAGTGTAACGGTTTTTACATTCCCTCTATAAGTGATACCTTATGAGAAGTGTCCTTTGCTGTGTGACTTATTTCACTTAGAGTCGTCGTACCTAAATCCACTCATCATGCTGCTACTAGCCTTATGACATTGATTTCACGGCTGAGTGATATTCCATTGTACATAAGGACCACAACTTCTTTATCCATTTTTCTCTTTCCTGGGATATTGAAGGTGGAATGAAGTGGAGGTCCTTGTCAACAGAGCAGCCCTAAACTTTGGGGTGCTTGTGTCTTGCTGATTTTTCATTTTCCCAATTTATACCCCCATGAGTGGAAGTGCCCTATGCTCTCTAAGCTTTGCTTTTTAGACGTTTCAGGACTCACCGTACACTTCTCCAGAGTGGCTGTTGACAATTTACATCCCGCCCATCAGTGTAGCAAGGCTCCCATTTCTCCATGGCCTGTCCTGCATTTCTGGTTTTGACACTTTTTTCAGCATGGCCCTTTTGACCAATGGGAAGCGAGACATCTTTGTAGCGCTGATTTGCCTTTCCAGGTTGCTTGGTTGGCCAAAAAGTGCGTATGCGTTTTTTCCTGAATATATTCAGGAAAAAACGCATACGCCCTTTTTGGCCAAGGGCATCATTGTCAACGTTTTGCCGCTTTTCATGTGCTTTAAAGGCGATTCGAATCTACCTCCTGAAATCTGTTTCCTGCAATTCTGCCTTGATTTCAAATCCTCTTCTTTGCCTTCCCTCAATATATTTGTGGATGAGAGTTATCATTTATAAGTCTGCAGGTTTGTGAATTGCAGTGCCCTGAACCTCCATTTTACAACTCGCTTTTTAGGGAGCTGGCCGCAAAAGCGCAGGATGGCTTCAGGCCCTGTTCTGGTTCCGGGGGGCAGGCTGAGCCTGTGGTTAATTCTTCTTCCTGATGGGAAAATAGAGTGACCTGTGCCTGTCCCAACACCAAGAGCTAGTCTTTCATTGGTTCCACGTCTTCCCGTTCATCCTCAGTACAAATTGCAACCTGTACGGAACAGGAGGTTAAAGGTGCTGAAGCTCCAAGGAGGGAGATTGCTAGTAAAGTGGCTGGAATGGCGAACCCGGGCACAAGCAGAAGAGAAATGAGGTGCGTTTTAGAAACCTTTCCCCATCACACGGTGTACCATCTTCTGGGTATCTCATGCATGTTTTCGATGTAGGAAGATGCCCTTGAACCTGGAGATTTGGGACCCATGCGATGGGTACCACGCAGTAATACTTTAAAGGGTCTGCGTTTGCTCACCCAACCTCACCAAACCTCTCAGCCGCAACAGTGTCCACCCTTATGTCTCATCCAGCTGTGGGTCTAGATATGGTCAATCCAGGTTGCATCACAGCCCCTGAACGCATTGTGTAAGAATTCCTCTCTCTTTCACTGTCTTTGTTTCATGGGTTTTTCAAAGTAATTTATTTTTATAATGGGGTTTAGCTGCTTTTCACTGCTGTGTTTATGCCGCTTTTTACCCACTTGACACACTAACAGAGAGATATCAATACATAGGTTTTAAGATTATTACTAGTCAGATATATTCTTGTGCGGTGAATAGGGCGTGTTGAGTCCAGTTCTCTGAGCAAGGAGTAGGTCTTGTCTATTACATATTGGGTTTATGGAACGGTATCTGAGCTAATTTGAAACCCTTGTTTTATGTATCACCCCACCTCACCTTTCCCGTTAAGCAGCCATAGTGTGTTTTCTGCATGTGTGACTCTGTTCTGTTTTGTAATTCAGTTCAAGTGTAACGGGTTTTACATTCCCTCTATAAGTGATACCTTATGAGAAGTGTCCTTTGCTGTGTGACTTATTTCACTTAGAGTCGTCGTACCTAAATCCACTCATCATGCTGCTACTAGCCTTATGACATTGATTTCACGGCTGAGTGATATTCCATTGTACATAAGGACCACAACTTCTTTATCCATTTTTCTCTTTCCTGGGATATTGAAGGTGGAATGAAGTGGAGGTCCTTGTCAACAGAGCAGCCCTAAACTTTGGGGTGCTTGTGTCTTGCTGATTTTTCATTTTCCCAATTTATACCCCCATGAGTGGATGGGCCCTATGCTCTCTAAGCTTTGCTTTTTAGACGTTTCAGGACTCACCGTACACTTCTCCAGAGTGGCTGTTGACAATTTACATCCCGCCCATCAGTGTAGCAAGGCTCCCATTTCTCCATGGCCTGTCCTGCATTTCTGGTTTTGACACTTTTTTCAGCATGGCCCTTTTGACCAATGGGAAGCGAGACATCTTTGTAGCGCTGATTTGCCTTTCCAGGTTGCTTGGTTGGCCAAAAAGGGCGTATGCGTTTTTTCCTGAATATATTCAGGAAAAAACGCATACGCCCTTTTTGGCCAAGGGCATCATTGTCAACGTTTTGCCGCTTTTCATGTGCTTTAAAGGCGATTCGAATCTACCTCCTGAAATCTGTTTCCTGCAATTCTGCCTTGATTTCAAATCCTCTTCTTTGCCTTCCCTCAATATATTTGTGGATGAGAGTTATCATTTATAACTCTGCAGGTTTGTGAATTGCAGTGCCCTGAACCTCCATTTTACAACTCGCTTTTTAGGGAGCTGGCCGCAAAAGCGCAGGATGGCTTCAGGCCCTGTTCTGGTTCCGGGGGGCAGGCTGAGCCTGTGGTTAATTCTTCTTCCTGATGGGAAAATAGAGTGACCTGTGCCTGTCCCAACACCAAGAGCTAGTCTTTCATTGGTTCCACGTCTTCCCGTTCATCCTCAGTACAAATTGCAACCTGTACGGAACAGGAGGTTAAAGGTGCTGATGCTCCAAGGAGGGAGATTGCTAGTAAAGTGGCTGGAATGGCGAACCCGGGCACAAGCAGATGAGAAATGAGGTGCGTTTTAGAAACCTTTCCCCATCACACGGTGTACCATCTTCTGGGTATCTCATGCATGTTTTCGATGTAGGAAGATGCCCTTGAACCTGGAGATTTGGGACCCATGCGATGGGTACCACGCAGTATTACTTTAAAGGGTCTGCGTTTGCTCACCCAACCTCACCAAACCTCTCAGCCGCAACAGTGTCCACCCTTAGGTCTCATCCAGCTGTGGGTCTAGATATGGTCAATCCAGGTTGCATCACAGCCCCTGAACGCATTGTGTAAGAATTTCGCTCTCTTTCACTGTCTTTGTTTCACGGGTTTTTCAAAGTAATTTATTTTTATAATGGGGTTTAGCTGCTTTTCACTGCTGTGTTTATGCCGCTTTACACCCACTTGACACACTAACAGAGAGATATCAATACATAGGTTTTAAGATTATTACTAGTCAGATATATTCTTGTGCGGTGAATAGGGCGTGTTGAGTCCAGTTCTCTGAGCAAGGAGTAGGTCTTGTCTATTACATATTGGTTTTATGGAACGGTATCTGAGCTAATTTGAAACCCTTGTTTTATGTATCACCCCACCTCACCTTTCCCGTTAAGCAGCCATAGTGTGTTTTCTGCATGTGTGACTCTGTTCTGTTTTGTAATTCAGTTCAAGTGTAACGGTTTTTACATTCCCTCTATCAGTGATACCTTATGAGAAGTGTCCTTTTCTGTGTGACTTATTTCACTTAGAATCGTCGTACCTAAATCCACTCATCATGCTGCTACTATCCTTATGACATTGATTTCATGGCTGAGTGATATTCCATTGTACATAAGGACCACAACTTCTTTATCCATTTTTCTCTTTCCTGGGATATTGAAGGTGGAATGAAGTGGAGGTCCTTGTCAGCAGAGCAGCCCTAAACTTTGGGGTGCTTGTGTCTTGCTGATTTTTCATTTTCCCAATTTATACCCCCATGAGTGGAAGTGCCCTATGCTCTCTAAGCTTTGCTTTTTAGACGTTTCAGGACTCACCGTACACTTCTCCAGAGTGGCTGTTGACAATTTACATCCCGCCCATCAGTGTAGCAAGGCTCCCATTTCTCCATGGCCTGTCCTGCATTTCTGGTTTTGACACTTTTTTCAGCATGGCCCTTTTGACCGATGGGAAGCGAGACATCTTTGTAGCGCTGATTTGCCTTTCCAGGTTGCTTGGTTGGCCAAAAAGGGCGTATGCGTTTTTTCCTGAATATATTCAGGAAAAAACGCATACGCCCTTTTTGGCCAAGGGCATCATTGTCAACGTTTTGCCGCTTTTCATGTGCTTTAAAGGCGATTCGAATCTACCTCCTGAAATCTGTTTCCTGCAATTCTGCCTTGATTTCAAATCCTAATCTTTGCCTTCCCTCAATATATTTGTGGACGAGAGTTATCATTTATAACTCTGCAGGTTTGTGAATTGCAGTGCCCTGAACCTCCATTTACAACTCGCTTTTTAGGGAGCTGGCCGCAAAAGCGCAGGATGGCTTCAGGCCCTGTTCTGGTTCCGGTGGGCAGGCTGAGCCTGTGGTTAATTCTTCTTCCTGATGGGAAAATAGAGTGACCTGTGCCTGTCCCAACACCAAGAGCTAGTCTCTCATTGGTTCCACGTCTTCGCGTTCATCCTCAGGACAAATTGCAACCTGTACGGAACAGGAGGTTAAAGGTGCTGATGCTCCAAGTAGGGAGATTGCTAGTAAAGCGGCTGGAATAGCGAACCCGGGCACAAGGAGATGAGAAATGAGGTGCGTTTTAGAAACCTTTCCACATCACACGGTGTACCATCTTCTGGGTTTCTCATGCATGTTTTCGATGTAGGAAGATGCCCTTGAACCTGGAGATTTGGGACCCATGCGATGGGTACCACGCAGTATTACTTTAAAGGGTCTGCGTTTGCTCACCCAACCTCACCAAACCTCTCAGCCGCAACAGTGTCCACCCTTATGTCTCATCCAGCTGTGGGTCTAGATATGGTCAATCCAGGTTGCATCACAGCCCCTGAACGCATTGTGTAAGAATTTCTCTCTCTTTCACTGTCTTTGTTTCATGGGTTTTTCAAAGTAATTTATTTTTATAATGGGGTTTAGCTGCTTTTCACTGCTGTGTTTATGCCGCTTTTTACCCACTTGACACACTAACAGAGACATATCAATACATAGGTTTTAAGATTATTACTAGTCAGATATATTCTTGTGCGGTGAATAGGGCGTGTTGAGTCCAGTTCTCTGAGCAAGGAGTAGGTCTTGTCTATTACATATTGGGTTTATGGAACGGTATCTGAGCTAATTTGAAACCCTTGTTTTATGTATCACCCCACCTCACCTTTCCCGTTAAGCAGCCATAGTGTGTTTTCTGCATGTGTGACTCTGTTCTGTTTTGTAATTCAGTTCAAGTGTAACGGTTTTTACATTCCCTCTATAAGTGATACCTTATGAGAAGTGTCCTTTGCTGTGTGACTTATTTCACTTAGAGTCGTCGTACCTAAATCCACTCATCATGCTGCTACTAGCCTTATGACATTGATTTCACGGCTGAGTGATATTCCATTGTACATAAGGACCACAACTTCTTTATCCATTTTTCTCTTTCCTGGGATATTGAAGGTGGAATGAAGTGGAGGTCCTTGTCAACAGAGCAGCCCTAAACTTTGGGGTGCTTGTGTCTTGCTGATTTTTCATTTTCCCAATTTATACCCCCATGAGTGGAAGTGCCCTATGCTCTCTAAGCTTTGCTTTTTAGACGTTTCAGGACTCACCGTACACTTCTCCAGATTGGTGTTGACAATTTACATCCCGCCCATCAGTGTAGCAAGGCTCCCATTTCTCCATGGCCTGTCCTGCATTTCTGGTTTTGACACTTTTTTCAGCATGGCCCTTTTGACCAATGGGAAGCGAGACATCTTTGTAGCGCTGATTTGCCTTTCCAGGTTGCTTGGTTGGCCAAAAAGGGCGTATGCGTTTTTTCCTGAATATATTCAGGAAAAAACGCATACGCCCTTTTTGGCCAAGGGCATCATTGTCAACGTTTTGCCGCTTTTCATGTGCTTTAAAGGCGATTCGAATCTACCTCCTGAAATCTGTTTCCTGCAATTCTGCCTTGATTTCAAATCCTCTTCTTTGCCTTCCCTCAATATATTTGTGGATGAGAGTTATCATTTATAACTCTGCAGGTTTGTGAATTGCAGTGCCCTGAACCTCCATTTTACAACTCGCTTTTTAGGGAGCTGGCCGCAAAAGCGCAGGATGGCTTCAGGCCCTGTTCTGGTTCCGGGGGGCAGGCTGAGCCTGTGGTTAATTCTTCTTCCTGATGGGAAAATAGAGTGACCTGTGCCTGTCCCAACACCAAGAGCTAGTCTTTCATTGGTTCCACGTCTTCCCGTTCATCCTCAGTACAAATTGCAACCTGTACGGAACAGGAGGTTAAAGGTGCTGATGCTCCAAGGAGGGAGATTGCTAGTAAAGTGGCTGGAATGGCGAACCCGGGCACAAGCAGATGAGAAATGAGGTGCGTTTTAGAAACCTTTCCCCATCACACGGTGTACCATCTTCTGGGTATCTCATGCATGTTTTCGATGTAGGAAGATGCCCTTGAACCTGGAGATTTGGGACCCATGCGATGGGTACCACGCAGTAATACTTTAAAGGGTCTGCGTTTGCTCACCCAACCTCACCAAACCTCTCAGCCGCAACAGTGTCCACCCTTATGTCTCATCCAGCTGTGCGTCTAGATATGGTCAATCCAGGTTGCATCACAGCCCCTGAACGCATTGTGTAAGAATTCCTCTCTCTTTCACTGTCTTTGTTTCATGGGTTTTTCAAAGTAATTTATTTTTATAATGGGGTTTAGCTGCTTTTCACTGCTGTGTTTATGCCGCTTTTTACCCACTTGACACACTAACAGAGAGATATCAATACATAGGTTTTAAGATTATTACTAGTCAGATATATTCTTGTGCGGTGAATAGGGCGTGTTGAGTCCAGTTCTCTGAGCAAGGAGTAGGTCTTGTCTATTACATATTGGGTTTATGGAACGGTATCTGAGCTAATTTGAAACCCTTGTTTTATGTATCACCCCACCTCACCTTTCCCGTTAAGCAGCCATAGTGTGTTTTCTGCATGTGTGACTCTGTTCTGTTTTGTAATTCAGTTCAAGTGTAACGGTTTTTACATTCCCTCTATAAGTGATACCTTATGAGAAGTGTCCTTTGCTGTGTGACTTATTTCACTTAGAGTCGTCGTACCTAAATCCACTCATCATGCTGCTACTAGCCTTATGACATTGATTTCACGGCTGAGTGATATTCCATTGTACATAAGGACCACAACTTCTTTATCCATTTTTCTCTTTCCTGGGATATTGAAGGTGGAATGAAGTGGAGGTCCTTGTCAACAGAGCAGCCCTAAACTTTGGGGTGCTTGTGTCTTGCTGATTTTTCATTTTCCCAATTTATACCCCCATGAGTGGAAGTGCCCTATGCTCTCTAAGCTTTGCTTTTTAGACGTTTCAGGACTCACCGTACACTTCTCCAGAGTGGCTGTTGACAATTTACATCCCGCCCATCAGTGTAGCAAGGCTCCCATTTCTCCATGGCCTGTCCTGCATTTCTGGTTTTGACACTTTTTTCAGCATGGCCCTTTTGACCAATGGGAAGCGAGACATCTTTGTAGCGCTGATTTGCCTTTCCAGGTTGCTTGGTTGGCCAAAAAGGGCGTATGCGTTTTTTCCTGAATATATTCAGGAAAAAACGCATACGCCCTTTTTGGCCAAGGGCATCATTGTCAACGTTTTGCCGCTTTTCATGTGCTTTAAAGGCGATTCGAATCTACCTCCTGAAATCTGTTTCCTGCAATTCTGCCTTGATTTCAAATCCTCTTCTTTGCCTTCCCTCAATATATTTGTGGATGAGAGTTATCATTTATAACTCTGCAGGTTTGTGAATTGCAGTGCCCTGAACCTCCATTTTACAACTTGCTTTTTAGGGAGCTGGCCGCAAAAGCGCAGGATGGCTTCAGGCCCTGTTCTGGTTCCGGGGGGCAGGCTGAGCCTGTGGTTAATTCTTCTTCCTGATGGGAAAATAGAGTGACCTGTGCCTGTCCCAACACCAAGAGCTAGTCTTTCATTGGTTCCACGTCTTCCCGTTCATCCTCAGTACAAATTGCAACCTGTACGGAACAGGAGGTTAAAGGTGCTGATGCTCCAAGGAGGGAGATTGCTAGTAAAGTGGCTGGAATGGCGAACCCGGGCACAAGCAGATGAGAAATGAGGTGCGTTTTAGAAACCTTTCCCCATCACACGGTGTACCATCTTCTGGGTATCTCATGCATGTTTTCGATGTAGGAAGATGCCCTTGAACCTGGAGATTTGGGACCCATGCGATGGGTACCACGCAGTAATACTTTAAAGGGTCTGCGTTTGCTCACCCAACCTCACCAAACCTCTCAGCCGCAACAGTGTCCACCCTTATGTCTCATCCAGCTGTGCGTCTAGATATGGTCAATCCAGGTTGCATCACAGCCCCTGAACGCATTGTGTAAGAATTTCTCTCTCTTTCACTGTCTTTGTTTCATGGGTTTTTCAAAGTAATTTATTTTTATAATGGGGTTTAGCTGCTTTTCACTGCTGTGTTTATGCCGCTTTTTACCCACTTGACACACTAACAGAGAGATATCAATACATAGGTTTTAAGATTATTACTAGTCAGATATATTCTTGTGCGGTGAATAGGGCGTGTTGAGTCCAGTTCTCTGAGCAAGGAGTAGGTCTTGTCTATTACATATTGGGTTTATGGAACGGTATCTGAGCTAATTTGAAACCCTTGTTTTATGTATCACCCCACCTCACCTTTCCCGTTAAGCAGCCATAGTGTGTTTTCTGCATGTGTGACTCTGTTCTGTTTTGTAATTCAGTTCAAGTGTAACGGTTTTTACATTCCCTCTATAAGTGATACCTTATGAGAAGTGTCCTTTGCTGTGTGACTTATTTCACTTAGAGTCGTCGTACCTAAATCCACTCATCATGCTGCTACTAGCCTTATGACATTGATTTCACGGCTGAGTGATATTCCATTGTACATAAGGACCACAACTTCTTTATCCATTTTTCTCTTTCCTGGGATATTGAAGGTGGAATGAAGTGGAGGTCCTTGTCAACAGAGCAGCCCTAAACTTTGGGGTGCTTGTGTCTTGCTGATTTTTCATTTTCCCAATTTATACCCCCATGAGTGGAAGTGCCCTATGCTCTCTAAGCTTTGCTTTTTAGACGTTTCAGGACTCACCGTACACTTCTCCAGAGTGGCTGTTGACAATTTACATCCCGCCCATCAGTGTAGCAAGGCTCCCATTTCTCCATGGCCTGTCCTGCATTTCTGGTTTTGACACTTTTTTCAGCATGGCCCTTTTGACCAATGGGAAGCGAGACATCTTTGTAGCGCTGATTTGCCTTTCCAGGTTGCTTGGTTGGCCAAAAAGGGCGTATGCGTTTTTTCCTGAATATATTCAGGAAAAAACGCATACGCCCTTTTTGGCCAAGGGCATCATTGTCAACGTTTTGCCGCTTTTCATGTGCTTTAAAGGCGATTCGAATCTACCTCCTGAAATCTGTTTCCTGCAATTCTGCCTTGATTTCAAATCCTCTTCTTTGCCTTCCCTCAATATATTTGTGGATGAGAGTTATCATTTATAACTCTGCAGGTTTGTGAATTGCAGTGCCCTGAACCTCCATTTTACAACTTGCTTTTTAGGGAGCTGGCCGCAAAAGCGCAGGATGGCTTCAGGCCCTGTTCTGGTTCCGGGGGGCAGGCTGAGCCTGTGGTTAATTCTTCTTCCTGATGGGAAAATAGAGTGACCTGTGCCTGTCCCAACACCAAGAGCTAGTCTTTCATTGGTTCCACGTCTTCCCGTTCATCCTCAGTACAAATTGCAACCTGTACGGAACAGGAGGTTAAAGGTGCTGATGCTCCAAGGAGGGAGATTGCTAGTAAAGTGGCTGGAATGGCGAACCCGGGTACAAGCAGATGAGAAATGAGGTGCGTTTTAGAAACCTTTCCCCATCACACGGTGTACCATCTTCTGGGTATCTCATGCATGTTTTCGATGTAGGAAGATGCCCTTGAACGTGGAGATTTGGGACCCATGCGATGGGTACCATGCAGTATTACTTTAAAGGGTCTGCGTTTGCTCACCCAACCTCACCAAACCTCTCAGCCCCAAGAGTGTCCACCCTTATGTCTCATCCAGCTGTGGGTCTAGATATGGTCAATCCAGGTTGCATCACAGCCCCTGAACGCATTGTGTAAGAATTTCTATCTCTTTCACTGTCTTTGTTTCATGGGTTTTTCCAAGTAATTTATTTTTATAATGGGGTTTAGCTGCTTTTCACTGCTGTGTTTATGCCGCTTTACACCCACTTGACACACTAACAGAGAGATATCAATACATAAGTTTTAAGATTATTACTAGTCAGATATATTCTTGTGCGGTGAATAGGGCGTGTTGAGTCCAGTTCTCTGAGCAAGGAGTAGGTCTTGTCTATTACATATTGGTTTTATGGAACGGTATCTGAGCTAATTTGAAACCCTTGTTTTATGTATCACCCCACCTCACCTTTCCCGTTAAGCAGCCATAGTGTGTTTTCTGCATGTGTGACTCTGTTCTGTTTTGTAATTCAGTTCAAGTGTAACGGTTTTTACATTCCCTCTATCAGTGATACCTTATGAGAAGTGTCCTTTTCTGTGTGACTTATTTCACTTAGAGTCGTTGTACCTAAATCCACTCATCATGCTGCTACTAGCCTTATGACATTGATTTCACGGCTGAGTGATATTCCATTGTACATAAGGACCACAACTTCTTTATCCATTTTTCTCTTTCCTGGGATATTCAAGGTGGAATGAAGTGGAGGTCCTTGTCAACAGAGCAGCCCTAAACTTTGGGGTGCTTGTGTCTTGCTGATTTTTCATTTTCCCAATTTATACCCCCATGAGTGGAAGTGCCCTATGCTCTCTAAGCTTTGCTTTTTAGACGTTTCAGGACTCACCGTACACTTCTCCAGAGTGGCTGTTGACAATTTACATCCCGCCCATCAGTGTAGCAAGGCTCCCATTTCTCCATGGCCTGTCCTGCATTTCTGGTTTTGACACTTTTTTCAGCATGGCCCTTTTAACCGATGGGAAGCGAGACTTCTTTGTAGCGCTGATTTGCCTTTCCAGGTTGCTTGGTTGGCCAAAAAGGGCGTATGCGTTTTTTCCTGAATATATTCAGGAAAAAACGCATACGCCCTTTTTGGCCAAGGGCATCATTGTCAACGTTTTGCCGCTTTTCATGTGCTTTAAAGGCGATTCGAATCTACCTCCTGAAATCTGTTTCCTGCAATTCTGCCTTGATTTCAAATCCTCTTCTTTGCCTTCCCTCAATATATTTGTGGATGAGAGTTATCATTTATAACTCTGCAGGTTTGTGAATTGCAGTGCCCTGAACCTCCATTTTACAACTCGCTTTTTAGGGAGCTGGCCGCAAAAGTGCAGGATGGCTTCAGGCCCTGTTCTGGTTCCGGGGGGCAGGCTGAGCCTCTGGTTAATTCTTCTTCCTGATGGGAAAATAGAGTGACCTGTGCCTGTCCCAACACCAAGAGCTAGTCTTTCATTGGTTCCACGTCTTCCCGTTCATCCTCAGTACAAATTGCAACCTGTACGGAACAGGAGGTTAAAGGTGCTGATGCTCCAAGGAGGGAGATTGCTAGTAAAGTGGCTGGAATGGCGAACCCGGGCACAAGCAGATGAGAAATGAGGTGCGTTTTAGAAACCTTTCCCCATCACACGGTGTACCATCTTCTGGGTATCTCATGCATGTTTTCGATGTAGGAAGATGCCCTTGAACCTGGAGATTTGGGACCCATGCGATGGGTACCACGCAGTATTACTTTAAAGGGTCTGCGTTTGCTCACCCAACCTCACCAAACCTCTCAGCCGCAACAGTGTCCACCCTTATGTCTCATCCAGCTGTGGGTCTAGATATGGTCAATCCAGGTTGCATCACAGCCCCTGAACGCATTGTGTAAGAATTTCTCTCTCTTTCACTGTCTTTGTTTCATGGGTTTTTCAAAGTAATTTATTTTTATAATGCGGTTTAGCTGCTTTTCACTGCTGTGTTTATGCCGCTTTTTACCCACTTGACACACTAACAGAGACATATCAATACATAGGTTTTAAGATTATTACTAGTCAGATATATTCTTGTGCGGTGAATAGGGCGTGTTGAGTCCAGTTCTCTGAGCAAGGAGTAGGTCTTGTCTATTACATATTGGGTTTATGGAACGGTATCTGAGCTAATTTGAAACCCTTCTTTTATGTATCACCCCACCTCACCTTTCCCGTTAAGCAGCCATAGTGTGTTTTCTGCATGTGTGACTCTGTTCTGTTTTGTAATTCAGTTCAAGTGTAACGGTTTTTACATTCCCTCTATAAGTGATACCTTATGAGAAGTGTCCTTTGCTGTGTGACTTATTTCACTTAGAGTCGTCGTACCTAAATCCACTCATCATGCTGCTACTAGCCTTATGACATTGATTTCACGGCTGAGTGATATTCCATTGTACATAAGGACCACAACTTCTTTATCCATTTTTCTCTTTCCTGGGATATTGAAGGTGGAATGAAGTGGAGGTCCTTGTCAACAGAGCAGCCCTAAACTTTGGGGTGCTTGTGTCTTGCTGATTTTTCATTTTCCCAATTTATACCCCCATGAGTGGAAGTGCCCTATGCTCTCTAAGCTTTGCTTTTTAGACGTTTCAGGACTCACCGTACACTTCTCCAGAGTGGCTGTTGACAATTTACATCCCGCCCATCAGTGTAGCAAGGCTCCCATTTCTCCATGGCCTGTCCTGCATTTCTGGTTTTGACACTTTTTTCAGCATGGCCCTTTTGACCAATGGGAAGCGAGACATCTTTGTAGCGCTGATTTGCCTTTCCAGGTTGCTTGGTTGGCCAAAAAGTGCGTATGCGTTTTTTCCTGAATATATTCAGGAAAAAACGCATACGCCCTTTTTGGCCAAGGGCATCATTGTCAACGTTTTGCCGCTTTTCATGTGCTTTAAAGGCGATTCGAATCTACCTCCTGAAATCTGTTTCCTGCAATTCTGCCTTGATTTCAAATCCTCTTCTTTGCCTTCCCTCAATATATTTGTGGATGAGAGTTATCATTTATAACTCTGCAGGTTTGTGAATTGCAGTGCCCTGAACCTCCATTTTACAACTCGCTTTTTAGGGAGCTGGCCGCAAAAGCGCAGGATGGCTTCAGGCCCTGTTCTGGTTCCGGGCGGCAGGCTGAGCCTGTGGTTAATTCTTCTTCCTGATTGGAAAATAGAGTGACCTGTGCCTGTCCCAACACCAAGAGCTAGTCTTTCATTGGTTCCACGTCTTCCCGTTCATCCTCAGTACAAATTGCAACCTGTACGGAACAGGAGGTTAAAGGTGCTGATGCTCCAAGGAGGGAGATTGCTAGTAAAGTGGCTGGAATGGCGAACCCGGGCACAAGCAGATGAGAAATGAGGTGCGTTTTAGAAACCTTTCCCCATCACACGGTGTACCATCTTCTGGGTATCTCATGCATGTTTTCGATGTAGGAAGATGCCCTTGAACCTGGAGATTTGGGACCCATGCGATGGGTACCACGCAGTAATACTTTAAAGGGTCTGCGTTTGCTCACCCAACCTCACCAAACCTCTCAGCCGCAACAGTGTCCACCCTTATGTCTCATCCAGCTGTGGGTCTAGATATGGTCAATCCAGGTTGCATCACAGCCTCTGAACGCATTGTGTAAGAATTCCTCTCTCTTTCACTGTCTTTGTTTCATGGGTTTTTCAAAGTAATTTATTTTTATAATGGGGTTTAGCTGCTTTTCACTGCTGTGTTTATGCCGCTTTTTACCCACTTGACACACTAACAGAGACATATCATTACATAGGTTTTAAGATTATTACTAGTCAGATATATTCTTGTGCGGTGAATAGGGCGTGTTGAGTCCAGTTCTCTGAGCAAGGAGTAGGTCTTGTCTATTACATATTGGGTTTATGGAACGGTATCTGAGCTAATTTGAAACCCTTGTTTTATGTATCACCCCACCTCACCTTTCCCGTTAAGCAGCCATAGTGTGTTTTCTGCATGTGTGACTCTGTTCTGTTTTGTAATTCAGTTCAAGTGTAACGGTTTTTACATTCCCTCTATAAGTGATACCTTATGAGAAGTGTCCTTTGCTGTGTGACTTATTTCACTTAGAGTCGTCGTACCTAAATCCACTCATCATGCTGCTACTAGCCTTATGACATTGATTTCACGGCTGAGTGATATTCCATTGTACATAAGGACCACAACTTCTTTATCCATTTTTCTCTTTCCTGGGATATTGAAGGTGGAATGAAGTGGAGGTCCTTGTCAACAGAGCAGCCCTAAACTTTGGGGTGCTTGTGTCTTGCTGATTTTTCATTTTCCCAATTTATACCCCCATGAGTGGATGGGCCCTATGCTCTCTAAGCTTTGCTTTTTAGACGTTTCAGGACTCACCGTACACTTCTCCAGAGTGGCTGTTGACAATTTACATCCCGCCCATCAGTGTAGCAAGGCTCCCATTTCTCCATGGCCTGTCCTGCATTTCTGGTTTTGACACTTTTTTCAGCATGGCCCTTTTGACCAATGGGAAGCGAGACATCTTTGTAGCGCTGATTTGCCTTTCCAGGTTGCTTGGTTGGCCAAAAAGGGCGTATGCGTTTTTTCCTGAATATATTCAGGAAAAAACGCATACGCCCTTTTTGGCCAAGGGCATCATTGTCAACGTTTTGCCGCTTTTCATGTGCTTTAAAGGCGATTCGAATCTACCTCCTGAAATCTGTTTCCTGCAATTCTGCCTTGATTTCAAATCCTCTTCTTTGCCTTCCCTCAATATATTTGTGGATGAGAGTTATCATTTATAACTCTGCAGGTTTGTGAATTGCAGTGCCCTGAACCTCCATTTTACAACTTGCTTTTTAGGGAGCTGGCCGCAAAAGCGCAGGATGGCTTCAGGCCCTGTTCTGGTTCCGGGGGGCAGGCTGAGCCTGTGGTTAATTCTTCTTCCTGATGGGAAAATAGAGTGACCTGTGCCTGTCCCAACACCAAGAGCTAGTCTTTCATTGGTTCCACGTCTTCCCGTTCATCCTCAGTACAAATTGCAACCTGTACGGAACAGGAGGTTAAAGGTGCTGATGCTCCAAGGAGGGAGATTGCTAGTAAAGTGGCTGGAATGGCGAACCCGGGTACAAGCAGATGAGAAATGAGGTGCGTTTTAGAAACCTTTCCCCATCACACGGTGTACCATCTTCTGGGTATCTCATGCATGTTTTCGATGTAGGAAGATGCCCTTGAACTTGGAGATTTGGGACCCATGCGATGGGTACCATGCAGTATTACTTTAAAGGGTCTGCGTTTGCTCACCCAACCTCACCAAACCTCTCAGCCCCAAGAGTGTCCACCCTTATGTCTCATCCAGCTGTGGGTCTAGATATGGTCAATCCAGGTTGCATCACAGCCCCTGAACGCATTGTGTAAGAATTTCTATCTCTTTCACTGTCTTTGTTTCATGGGTTTTTCCAAGTAATTTATTTTTATAATGGGGTTTAGCTGCTTTTCACTGCTGTGTTTATGCCGCTTTACACCCACTTGACACACTAACAGAGAGATATCAATACATAAGTTTTAAGATTATTACTAGTCAGATATATTCTTGTGCGGTGAATAGGGCGTGTTGAGTCCAGTTCTCTGAGCAAGGAGTAGGTCTTGTCTATTACATATTGGTTTTATGGAACGGTATCTGAGCTAATTTGAAACCCTTGTTTTATGTATCACCCCACCTCACCTTTCCCGTTAAGCAGCCATAGTGTGTTTTCTGCATGTGTGACTCTGTTCTGTTTTGTAATTCAGTTCAAGTGTAACGGTTTTTACATTCCCTCTATCAGTGATACCTTATGAGAAGTGTCCTTTTCTGTGTGACTTATTTCACTTAGAGTCGTTGTACCTAAATCCACTCATCATGCTGCTACTAGCCTTATGACATTGATTTCACGGCTGAGTGATATTCCATTGTACATAAGGACCACAACTTCTTTATCCATTTTTCTCTTTCCTGGGATATTCAAGGTGGAATGAAGTGGAGGTCCTTGTCAACAGAGCAGCCCTAAACTTTGGGGTGCTTGTGTCTTGCTGATTTTTCATTTTCCCAATTTATACCCCCATGAGTGGAAGTGCCCTATGCTCTCTAAGCTTTGCTTTTTAGACGTTTCAGGACTCACCGTACACTTCTCCAGAGTGGCTGTTGACAATTTACATCCCGCCCATCAGTGTAGCAAGGCTCCCATTTCTCCATGGCCTGTCCTGCATTTCTGGTTTTGACACTTTTTTCAGCATGGCCCTTTTAACCGATGGGAAGCGAGACTTCTTTGTAGCGCTGATTTGCCTTTCCAGGTTGCTTGGTTGGCCAAAAAGGGCGTATGCGTTTTTTCCTGAATATATTCAGGAAAAAACGCATACGCCCTTTTTGGCCAAGGGCATCATTGTCAACGTTTTGCCGCTTTTCATGTGCTTTAAAGGCGATTCGAATCTACCTCCTGAAATCTGTTTCCTGCAATTCTGCCTTGATTTCAAATCCTCTTCTTTGCCTTCCCTCAATATATTTGTGGATGAGAGTTATCATTTATAACTCTGCAGGTTTGTGAATTGCAGTGCCCTGAACCTCCATTTTACAACTCGCTTTTTAGGGAGCTGGCCGCAAAAGTGCAGGATGGCTTCAGGCCCTGTTCTGGTTCCGGGGGGCAGGCTGAGCCTCTGGTTAATTCTTCTTCCTGATGGGAAAATAGAGTGACCTGTGCCTGTCCCAACACCAAGAGCTAGTCTTTCATTGGTTCCACGTCTTCCCGTTCATCCTCAGTACAAATTGCAACCTGTACGGAACAGGAGGTTAAAGGTGCTGATGCTCCAAGGAGGGAGATTGCTAGTAAAGTGGCTGGAATGGCGAACCCGGGCACAAGCAGATGAGAAATGAGGTGCGTTTTAGAAACCTTTCCCCATCACACGGTGTACCATCTTCTGGGTATCTCATGCATGTTTTCGATGTAGGAAGATGCCCTTGAACCTGGAGATTTGGGACCCATGCGATGGGTACCACGCAGTATTACTTTAAAGGGTCTGCGTTTGCTCACCCAACCTCACCAAACCTCTCAGCCGCAACAGTGTCCACCCTTATGTCTCATCCAGCTGTGGGTCTAGATATGGTCAATCCAGGTTGCATCACAGCCCCTGAACGCATTGTGTAAGAATTTCTCTCTCTTTCACTGTCTTTGTTTCATGGGTTTTTCAAAGTAATTTATTTTTATAATGCGGTTTAGCTGCTTTTCACTGCTGTGTTTATGCCGCTTTTTACCCACTTGACACACTAACAGAGACATATCAATACATAGGTTTTAAGATTATTACTAGTCAGATATATTCTTGTGCGGTGAATAGGGCGTGTTGAGTCCAGTTCTCTGAGCAAGGAGTAGGTCTTGTCTATTACATATTGGGTTTATGGAACGGTATCTGAGCTAATTTGAAACCCTTCTTTTATGTATCACCCCACCTCACCTTTCCCGTTAAGCAGCCATAGTGTGTTTTCTGCATGTGTGACTCTGTTCTGTTTTGTAATTCAGTTCAAGTGTAACGGTTTTTACATTCCCTCTATAAGTGATACCTTATGAGAAGTGTCCTTTGCTGTGTGACTTATTTCACTTAGAGTCGTCGTACCTAAATCCACTCATCATGCTGCTACTAGCCTTATGACATTGATTTCACGGCTGAGTGATATTCCATTGTACATAAGGACCACAACTTCTTTATCCATTTTTCTCTTTCCTGGGATATTGAAGGTGGAATGAAGTGGAGGTCCTTGTCAACAGAGCAGCCCTAAACTTTGGGGTGCTTGTGTCTTGCTGATTTTTCATTTTCCCAATTTATACCCCCATGAGTGGAAGTGCCCTATGCTCTCTAAGCTTTGCTTTTTAGACGTTTCAGGACTCACCGTACACTTCTCCAGAGTGGCTGTTGACAATTTACATCCCGCCCATCAGTGTAGCAAGGCTCCCATTTCTCCATGGCCTGTCCTGCATTTCTGGTTTTGACACTTTTTTCAGCATGGCCCTTTTGACCAATGGGAAGCGAGACATCTTTGTAGCGCTGATTTGCCTTTCCAGGTTGCTTGGTTGGCCAAAAAGTGCGTATGCGTTTTTTCCTGAATATATTCAGGAAAAAACGCATACGCCCTTTTTGGCCAAGGGCATCATTGTCAACGTTTTGCCGCTTTTCATGTGCTTTAAAGGCGATTCGAATCTACCTCCTGAAATCTGTTTCCTGCAATTCTGCCTTGATTTCAAATCCTCTTCTTTGCCTTCCCTCAATATATTTGTGGATGAGAGTTATCATTTATAACTCTGCAGGTTTGTGAATTGCAGTGCCCTGAACCTCCATTTTACAACTCGCTTTTTAGGGAGCTGGCCGCAAAAGCGCAGGATGGCTTCAGGCCCTGTTCTGGTTCCGGGCGGCAGGCTGAGCCTGTGGTTAATTCTTCTTCCTGATTGGAAAATAGAGTGACCTGTGCCTGTCCCAACACCAAGAGCTAGTCTTTCATTGGTTCCACGTCTTCCCGTTCATCCTCAGTACAAATTGCAACCTGTACGGAACAGGAGGTTAAAGGTGCTGATGCTCCAAGGAGGGAGATTGCTAGTAAAGTGGCTGGAATGGCGAACCCGGGCACAAGCAGATGAGAAATGAGGTGCGTTTTAGAAACCTTTCCCCATCACACGGTGTACCATCTTCTGGGTATCTCATGCATGTTTTCGATGTAGGAAGATGCCCTTGAACCTGGAGATTTGGGACCCATGCGATGGGTACCACGCAGTAATACTTTAAAGGGTCTGCGTTTGCTCACCCAACCTCACCAAACCTCTCAGCCGCAACAGTGTCCACCCTTATGTCTCATCCAGCTGTGGGTCTAGATATGGTCAATCCAGGTTGCATCACAGCCTCTGAACGCATTGTGTAAGAATTCCTCTCTCTTTCACTGTCTTTGTTTCATGGGTTTTTCAAAGTAATTTATTTTTATAATGGGGTTTAGCTGCTTTTCACTGCTGTGTTTATGCCGCTTTTTACCCACTTGACACACTAACAGAGACATATCATTACATAGGTTTTAAGATTATTACTAGTCAGATATATTCTTGTGCGGTGAATAGGGCGTGTTGAGTCCAGTTCTCTGAGCAAGGAGTAGGTCTTGTCTATTACATATTGGGTTTATGGAACGGTATCTGAGCTAATTTGAAACCCTTGTTTTATGTATCACCCCACCTCACCTTTCCCGTTAAGCAGCCATAGTGTGTTTTCTGCATGTGTGACTCTGTTCTGTTTTGTAATTCAGTTCAAGTGTAACGGTTTTTACATTCCCTCTATAAGTGATACCTTATGAGAAGTGTCCTTTGCTGTGTGACTTATTTCACTTAGAGTCGTCGTACCTAAATCCACTCATCATGCTGCTACTAGCCTTATGACATTGATTTCACGGCTGAGTGATATTCCATTGTACATAAGGACCACAACTTCTTTATCCATTTTTCTCTTTCCTGGGATATTGAAGGTGGAATGAAGTGGAGGTCCTTGTCAACAGAGCAGCCCTAAACTTTGGGGTGCTTGTGTCTTGCTGATTTTTCATTTTCCCAATTTATACCCCCATGAGTGGATGGGCCCTATGCTCTCTAAGCTTTGCTTTTTAGACGTTTCAGGACTCACCGTACACTTCTCCAGAGTGGCTGTTGACAATTTACATCCCGCCCATCAGTGTAGCAAGGCTCCCATTTCTCCATGGCCTGTCCTGCATTTCTGGTTTTGACACTTTTTTCAGCATGGCCCTTTTGACCAATGGGAAGCGAGACATCTTTGTAGCGCTGATTTGCCTTTCCAGGTTGCTTGGTTGGCCAAAAAGGGCGTATGCGTTTTTTCCTGAATATATTCAGGAAAAAACGCATACGCCCGTTTTGGCCAAGGGCATCATTGTCAACGTTTTGCCGCTTTTCATGTGCTTTAAAGGCGATTCGAATCTACCTCCTGAAATCTGTTTCCTGCAATTCTGCCTTGATTTCAAATCCTCTTCTTTGCCTTCCCTCAATATATTTGTGGATGAGAGTTATCATTTATAAGTCTGCAGGTTTGTGAATTGCAGTGCCCTGAACCTCCATTTTACAACTCGCTTTTTAGGGAGCTGGCCGCAAAAGCGCAGGATGGCTTCAGGCCCTGTTCTGGTTCCGGGGGGCAGGCTGAGCCTGTGGTTAATTCTTCTTCCTGATGGGAAAATAGAGTGACCTGTGCCTGTCCCAACACCAAGAGCTAGTCTTTCATTGGTTCCACGTCTTCCCGTTCATCCTCAGTACAAATTGCAACCTGTACGGAACAGGAGGTTAAAGGTGCTGAAGCTCCAAGGAGGGAGATTGCTAGTAAAGTGGCTGGAATGGCGAACCCGGGCACAAGCAGAAGAGAAATGAGGTGCGTTTTAGAAACCTTTCCCCATCACACGGTGTACCATCTTCTGGGTATCTCATGCATGTTTTCGATGTAGGAAGATGCCCTTGAACCTGGAGATTTGGGACCCATGCGATGGGTACCACGCAGTAATACTTTAAAGGGTCTGCGTTTGCTCACCCAACCTCACCAAACCTCTCAGCCGCAACAGTGTCCACCCTTATGTCTCATCCAGCTGTGGGTCTAGATATGGTCAATCCAGGTTGCATCACAGCCCCTGAACGCATTGTGTAAGAATTCCTCTCTCTTTCACTGTCTTTGTTTCATGGGTTTTTCAAAGTAATTTATTTTTATAATGGGGTTTAGCTGCTTTTCACTGCTGTGTTTATGCCGCTTTTTACCCACTTGACACACTAACAGAGAGATATCAATACATAGGTTTTAAGATTATTACTAGTCAGATATATTCTTGTGCGGTGAATAGGGCGTGTTGAGTCCAGTTCTCTGAGCAAGGAGTAGGTCTTGTCTATTACATATTGGGTTTATGGAACGGTATCTGAGCTAATTTGAAACCCTTGTTTTATGTATCACCCCACCTCACCTTTCCCGTTAAGCAGCCATAGTGTGTTTTCTGCATGTGTGACTCTGTTCTGTTTTGTAATTCAGTTCAAGTGTAACGGGTTTTACATTCCCTCTATAAGTGATACCTTATGAGAAGTGTCCTTTGCTGTGTGACTTATTTCACTTAGAGTCGTCGTACCTAAATCCACTCATCATGCTGCTACTAGCCTTATGACATTGATTTCACGGCTGAGTGATATTCCATTGTACATAAGGACCACAACTTCTTTATCCATTTTTCTCTTTCCTGGGATATTGAAGGTGGAATGAAGTGGAGGTCCTTGTCAACAGAGCAGCCCTAAACTTTGGGGTGCTTGTGTCTTGCTGATTTTTCATTTTCCCAATTTATACCCCCATGAGTGGATGGGCCCTATGCTCTCTAAGCTTTGCTTTTTAGACGTTTCAGGACTCACCGTACACTTCTCCAGAGTGGCTGTTGACAATTTACATCCCGCCCATCAGTGTAGCAAGGCTCCCATTTCTCCATGGCCTGTCCTGCATTTCTGGTTTTGACACTTTTTTCAGCATGGCCCTTTTGACCAATGGGAAGCGAGACATCTTTGTAGCGCTGATTTGCCTTTCCAGGTTGCTTGGTTGGCCAAAAAGGGCGTATGCGTTTTTTCCTGAATATATTCAGGAAAAAACGCATACGCCCTTTTTGGCCAAGGGCATCATTGTCAACGTTTTGCCGCTTTTCATGTGCTTTAAAGGCGATTCGAATCTACCTCCTGAAATCTGTTTCCTGCAATTCTGCCTTGATTTCAAATCCTCTTCTTTGCCTTCCCTCAATATATTTGTGGATGAGAGTTATCATTTATAACTCTGCAGGTTTGTGAATTGCAGTGCCCTGAACCTCCATTTTACAACTCGCTTTTTAGGGAGCTGGCCGCAAAAGCGCAGGATGGCTTCAGGCCCTGTTCTGGTTCCGGGGGGCAGGCTGAGCCTGTGGTTAATTCTTCTTCCTGATGGGAAAATAGAGTGACCTGTGCCTGTCCCAACACCAAGAGCTAGTCTTTCATTGGTTCCACGTCTTCCCGTTCATCCTCAGTACAAATTGCAACCTGTACGGAACAGGAGGTTAAAGGTGCTGATGCTCCAAGGAGGGAGATTGCTAGTAAAGTGGCTGGAATGGCGAACCCGGGCACAAGCAGATGAGAAATGAGGTGCGTTTTAGAAACCTTTCCCCATCACACGGTGTACCATCTTCTGGGTATCTCATGCATGTTTTCGATGTAGGAAGATGCCCTTGAACCTGGAGATTTGGGACCCATGCGATGGGTACCACGCAGTATTACTTTAAAGGGTCTGCGTTTGCTCACCCAACCTCACCAAACCTCTCAGCCGCAACAGTGTCCACCCTTAGGTCTCATCCAGCTGTGGGTCTAGATATGGTCAATCCAGGTTGCATCACAGCCCCTGAACGCATTGTGTAAGAATTTCGCTCTCTTTCACTGTCTTTGTTTCACGGGTTTTTCAAAGTAATTTATTTTTATAATGGGGTTTAGCTGCTTTTCACTGCTGTGTTTATGCCGCTTTACACCCACTTGACACACTAACAGAGAGATATCAATACATAGGTTTTAAGATTATTACTAGTCAGATATATTCTTGTGCGGTGAATAGGGCGTGTTGAGTCCAGTTCTCTGAGCAAGGAGTAGGTCTTGTCTATTACATATTGGTTTTATGGAACGGTATCTGAGCTAATTTGAAACCCTTGTTTTATGTATCACCCCACCTCACCTTTCCCGTTAAGCAGCCATAGTGTGTTTTCTGCATGTGTGACTCTGTTCTGTTTTGTAATTCAGTTCAAGTGTAACGGTTTTTACATTCCCTCTATCAGTGATACCTTATGAGAAGTGTCCTTTTCTGTGTGACTTATTTCACTTAGAATCGTCGTACCTAAATCCACTCATCATGCTGCTACTATCCTTATGACATTGATTTCATGGCTGAGTGATATTCCATTGTACATAAGGACCACAACTTCTTTATCCATTTTTCTCTTTCCTGGGATATTGAAGGTGGAATGAAGTGGAGGTCCTTGTCAGCAGAGCAGCCCTAAACTTTCGGGTGCTTGTGTCTTGCTGATTTTTCATTTTCCCAATTTATACCCCCATGAGTGGAAGTGCCCTATGCTCTCTAAGCTTTGCTTTTTAGACGTTTCAGGACTCACCGTACACTTCTCCAGAGTGGCTGTTGACAATTTACATCCCGCCCATCAGTGTAGCAAGGCTCCCATTTCTCCATGGCCTGTCCTGCATTTCTGGTTTTGACACTTTTTTCAGCATGGCCCTTTTGACCGATGGGAAGCGAGACTTCTTTGTAGCGCTGATTTGCCTTTCCAGGTTGCTTGGTTGGCCAAAAAGGGCGTATGCGTTTTTTCCTGAATATATTCAGGAAAAAACGCATACGCCCTTTCTGGCCAAGGGCATCATTGTCAACGTTTTGCCGCTTTTCATGTGCTTTAAAGGCGATTCGAATCTACCTCCTGATATCTGTTTCCTGCAATTCTGCCTTGATTTCAAATCCTCTTCTTTGCCTTCCCTCAATATATTTGTGGATGAGAGTTATCATTTATAACTCTGCAGGTTTGTGAATTGCAGTGCCCTGAACCTACATTTTACAACTCGCTTTTTAGGGAGCTGGCCGCAAAAGCGCAGGATGGCTTCAGCCCCTGTTCTGGTTCTGGGGGGCAGGCTGAGCCTGTGGTTAATTCTTCTTCCTGACGGGAAAATAGAGTGACCTGTGCCTGTCCCAACACCAAGAGCTAGTCTTTCATTGGTTCCACGTCTTCCCGTTCATCCTCAGTACAAATTGCAACCTGTACGGAACAGGAGGTTAAAGGCGCTGATGCTCCAAGGAGGGAGATTGCTAGTAAAGTGGCTGGAATGGCGAACCCGGGCACAAGCAAATGAGAAATGAGTTGCGTTTTAGAAACCTTTCCCCATCACACGGTGTACCATCTTCTGGGTATCTCATGCATGTTTTCGATGTAGGAAGATGCCCTTGAACCTGGAGATTTGGGACCCATGCGATGGGTACCACGCAGTATTACTTTAAAGGGTCTGCGTTTGCTCACCCAACCTCACCAAATCTCTCAGCCGCAACAGTGTCCACCCTTAGGTCTCATCCAGCTGTGGGTCTAGATATGGTCAATCCAGGTTGCATCACAGCCCCTGAACGCATTGTGTAAGAATTTCGCTCTCTTTCACTGTCTTTGTTTCACGGGTTTTTCAAAGTAATTTATTTTTATAATGGGGTTTAGCTGCTTTTCACTTCTGTGTTTATGCCGCTTTACACCCACTTGACACACTAACAGAGAGATATCTATACATAGGTTTTAAGATTATTACTAGTCAGATATATTCTTGTGCGGTGAATAGGGCGTGTTGAGTCCAGTTCTCTGAGCAAGGAGTAGGTCTTGTCTATTACATATTGGGTTTATGGAACGGTATCTGAGCTAATTTGAAACCCTTGTTTTATGTATCACCCCACCTCACCTTTCCCGTGAAGCAGCCATAGTGTGTTTTGTGCATGTGTGACTCTGTTCTGTTTTGTAATTCAGTTCAAGTGTAACGGTTTTTACATTCCCTCTATCAGTGATACCTTATGAGAAGTGTCCTTTTCTGTGTGACTTATTTCACTTAGAATCGTCGTACCTAAATCCACTCATCATGCTGCTACTAGCCTTATGACATTGATTTCATGGCTGAGTGATATTCCATTGTACATAAGGACCACAACTTCTTTATCCATTTTTCTCTTTCCTGGGATATTGAAGGTGGAATGAAGTGGAGGTCCTTGTCAACAGAGCAGCCCTAAACTTTGGGGTGCTTGTGTCTTGCTGATTTTTAATTTTCCCAATTTATACCCCCATGAGTGGAAGTGCCCTATGCTCTCTAAGCTTTGCTTTTTAGACGTTTCAGGACTCACCGTACACTTCTCCAGAGTGGCTGTTGACAATTTACATCCCGCCCATCAGTGTAGCAAGGCTCCCATTTCTCCATGGCCTGTCCTGCATTTCTGGTTTTGACACTTTTTTCAGCATGGCCCTTTTAACCGATGGGAAGCGAGACTTCTTTGTAGCGCTGATTTGCCTTTCCAGGTTGCTTGGTTGGCCAAAAAGGGCGTATGCGTTTTTTCCTGAATATATTCAGGAAAAAACGCATACGCCCTTTTTGGCCAAGGGCATCATTGTCAACGTTTTGCCGCTTTTCATGTGCTTTAAAGGCGATTCGAATCTACCTCCTGAAATCTGTTTCCTGCAATTCTGCCTTGATTTCAAATCCTCTTCTTTGCCTTCCCTCAATATATTTGTGGATGAGAGTTATCATTTATAACTCTGCAGGTTTGTGAATTGCAGTGCCCTGAACCTCCATTTTACAACTCGCTTTTTAGGGAGCTGGCCGCAAAAGCGCAGGATGGCTTCAGGCCCTGTTCTGGTTCCGGGGGGCAGGCTGAGCCTGTGGTTAATTCTTCTTCCTGATGGGAAAATAGAGTGACCTGTGCCTGTCCCAACACCAAGAGCTAGTCTTTCATTGGTTCCACGTCTTCCCGTTCATCCTCAGTACAAATTGCAACCTGTACGGAACAGGAGGTTAAAGGTGCTGATGCTCCAAGGAGGGAGATTGCTAGTAAAGTGGCTGGAATGGCGAACCCGGGCACAAGCAGATGAGAAATGAGGTGCGTTTTAGAAACCTTTC
The DNA here is from genome assembly GCF_965194805.1 of Balaenoptera borealis. Classification (NCBI taxonomy): domain Eukaryota; kingdom Metazoa; phylum Chordata; class Mammalia; order Artiodactyla; family Balaenopteridae; genus Balaenoptera; species Balaenoptera borealis. Next base: position 93,775 of record NW_028122962.1, read on the forward strand.
CCCATCACACGGTGTACCATCTTCTGGGTATCTCATGCATGTTTTCGATGTAGGAAGATGCCCTTGAACCTGGAGATTTGGGACCCATGCGATGGGTACCACGCAGTATTACTTTAAAGGGTCTGCGTTTGCTCACCCAACCTCACCAAACCTCTCAGCCGCAACAGTGTCCACCCTTAGGTCTCATCCAGCTGTGGGTCTAGATATGGTCAATCCAGGTTGCATCACAGCCCCTGAACGCATTGTGTAAGAATTTCGCTCTCTTTCACTGTCTTTGTTTCACGGGTTTTCAAAGTAATTTATTTTTATAATGGGGTTTAGCTGCTTTTCACTGCTGTGTTTATGCCGCTTTACACCCACTTGACACACTAACAGAGAGATATCTATACATAGGTTTTAAGATTATTACTAGTCAGATATATTCTTGTGCGGTGAATAGGGCGTGTTGAGTCCAGTTCTCTGAGCAAGGAGTAGGTCTTGTCTATTACATATTGGTTTTATGGAACGGTATCTGAGCTAATTTGAAACCCTTGTTTTATGTATCACCCCACCTCACCTTTCCCGTTAAGCAGCCATAGTGTGTTTTCTGCATGTGTGACTCTGTTCTGTTTTGTAATTCAGTTCAAGTGTAACGGTTTTTACATTCCCTCTATCAGTGATACCTTATGAGAAGTGTCCTTTTCTGTGTGACTTATTTCACTTAGAATCGTCGTACCTAAATCCACTCATCATGCTGCTACTAGCCTTAGGACATTGATTTCATGGCTGAGTGATATTCCATTGTACATAAGGACCACAACTTCTTTATCCATTTTTCTATTTCCTGGGATATTGAAGGTGGAATGAAGTGGAGGTCCTTGTCAACAGAGCGGCCCTAAACTTTGGGGTGCTTGTGTCTTGCTGATTTTTCATTTTCCCAATTTATACCCCCATGAGTGGAAGTGCCCTATGCTCTCTAAGCTTTGCTTTTTAGACGTTTCAGGACTCACCGTACACTTCTCCAGAGTGGCTGTTGACAATTTACATCCCGCCCATCAGTGTAGCAAGGCTCCCATTTCTCCATGGCCTGTCCTGCATTTCTGGTTTTGACACTTTTTTCAGCATGGCCCTTTTGACCGATGGGAAGCGAGACTTCTTTGTAGCGCTGATTTGCCTTTCCAGGTTGCTTGGTTGGCCAAAAAGGGCGTATGCGTTTTTTCCTGAATATATTCAGGAAAAAACGCATACGCCCTTTCTGGCCAAGGGCATCATTGTCAACGTTTTGCCGCTTTTCATGTGCTTTAAAGGCGATTCGAATCTACCTCCTGATATCTGTTTCCTGCAATTCTGCCTTGATTTCAAATCCTCTTCTTTGCCTTCCCTCAATATATTTGTGGATGAGAGTTATCATTTATAACTCTGCAGGTTTGTGAATTGCAGTGCCCTGAACCTACATTTTACAACTCGCTTTTTAGGGAGCTGGCCGCAAAAGCGCAGGATGGCTTCAGCCCCTGTTCTGGTTCTGGGGGGCAGGCTGAGCCTGTGGTTAATTCTTCTTCCTGATGGGAAAATAGAGTGACCTGTGCCTGTCCCAACACCAAGAGCTAGTCTTTCATTGGTTCCACGTCTTCCCGTTCATCCTCAGTACAAATTGCAACCTGTACGGAACAGGAGGTTAAAGGCGCTGATGCTCCAAGGAGGGAGATTGCTAGTAAAGTGGCTGGAATGGCGAACCCGGGCACAAGCAAATGAGAAATGAGTTGCGTTTTAGAAACCTTTCCCCATCACACGGTGTACCATCTTCTGGGTATCTCATGCATGTTTTCGATGTAGGAAGATGCCCTTGAACCTGGAGATTTGGGACCCATGCGATGGGTACCACGCAGTATTACTTTAAAGGGTCTGCGTTTGCTCACCCAACCTCACCAAATCTCTCAGCCGCAACAGTGTCCACCCTTAGGTCTCATCCAGCTGTGGGTCTAGATATGGTCAATCCAGGTTGCATCACAGCCCCTGAACGCATTGTGTAAGAATTTCGCTCTCTTTCACTGTCTTTGTTTCACGGGTTTTTCAAAGTAATTTATTTTTATAATGGGGTTTAGCTGCTTTTCACTTCTGTGTTTATGCCGCTTTACACCCACTTGACACACTAACAGAGAGATATCTATACATAGGTTTTAAGATTATTACTAGTCAGATATATTCTTGTGCGGTGAATAGGGCGTGTTGAGTCCAGTTCTCTGAGCAAGGAGTAGGTCTTGTCTATTACATATTGGGTTTATGGAACGGTATCTGAGCTAATTTGAAACCCTTGTTTTATGTATCACCCCACCTCACCTTTCCCGTGAAGCAGCCATAGTGTGTTTTGTGCATGTGTGACTCTGTTCTGTTTTGTAATTCAGTTCAAGTGTAACGGTTTTTACATTCCCTCTATCAGTGATACCTTATGAGAAGTGTCCTTTTCTGTGTGACTTATTTCACTTAGAATCGTCGTACCTAAATCCACTCATCATGCTGCTACTAGCCTTATGACATTGATTTCATGGCTGAGTGATATTCCATTGTACATAAGGACCACAACTTCTTTATCCATTTTTCTCTTTCCTGGGATATTGAAGGTGGAATGAAGTGGAGGTCCTTGTCAACAGAGCAGCCCTAAACTTTGGGGTGCTTGTGTCTTGCTGATTTTTAATTTTCCCAATTTATACCCCCATGAGTGGAAGTGCCCTATGCTCTCTAAGCTTTGCTTTTTAGACGTTTCAGGACTCACCGTACACTTCTCCAGAGTGGCTGTTGACAATTTACATCCCGCCCATCAGTGTAGCAAGGCTCCCATTTCTCCATGGCCTGTCCTGCATTTCTGGTTTTGACACTTTTTTCAGCATGGCCCTTTTAACCGATGGGAAGCGAGACTTCTTTGTAGCGCTGATTTGCCTTTCCAGGTTGCTTGGTTGGCCAAAAAGGGCGTATGCGTTTTTTCCTGAATATATTCAGGAAAAAACGCATACGCCCTTTTTGGCCAAGGGCATCATTGTCAACGTTTTGCCGCTTTTCATGTGCTTTAAAGGCGATTCGAATCTACCTCCTGAAATCTGTTTCCTGCAATTCTGCCTTGATTTCAAATCCTCTTCTTTGCCTTCCCTCAATATATTTGTGGATGAGAGTTATCATTTATAACTCTGCAGGTTTGTGAATTGCAGTGCCCTGAACCTCCATTTTACAACTCGCTTTTTAGGGAGCTGGCCGCAAAAGCGCAGGATGGCTTCAGGCCCTGTTCTGGTTCCGGGGGGCAGGCTGAGCCTGTGGTTAATTCTTCTTCCTGATGGGAAAATAGAGTGACCTGTGCCTGTCCCAACACCAAGAGCTAGTCTTTCATTGGTTCCACGTCTTCCCGTTCATCCTCAGTACAAATTGCAACCTGTACGGAACAGGAGGTTAAAGGTGCTGATGCTCCAAGGAGGGAGATTGCTAGTAAAGTGGCTGGAATGGCGAACCCGGGCACAAGCAGATGAGAAATGAGGTGCGTTTTAGAAACCTTTCCCCATCACACGGTGTACCATCTTCTGGGTATCTCATGCATGTTTTCGATGTAGGAAGATGCCCTTGAACCTGGAGATTTGGGACCCATGCGATGGGTACCACGCAGTATTACTTTAAAGGGTCTGCGTTTGCTCACCCAACCTCACCAAACCTCTCAGCCGCAACAGTGTCCACCCTTAGGTCTCATCCAGCTGTGGGTCTAGATATGGTCAATCCAGGTTGCATCACAGCCCCTGAACGCATTGTGTAAGAATTTCGCTCTCTTTCACTGTCTTTGTTTCACGGGTTTTCAAAGTAATTTATTTTTATAATGGGGTTTAGCTGCTTTTCACTGCTGTGTTTATGCCGCTTTACACCCACTTGACACACTAACAGAGAGATATCTATACATAGGTTTTAAGATTATTACTAGTCAGATATATTCTTGTGCGGTGAATAGGGCGTGTTGAGTCCAGTTCTCTGAGCAAGGAGTAGGTCTTGTCTATTACATATTGGTTTTATGGAACGGTATCTGAGCTAATTTGAAACCCTTGTTTTATGTATCACCCCACCTCACCTTTCCCGTTAAGCAGCCATAGTGTGTTTTCTGCATGTGTGACTCTGTTCTGTTTTGTAATTCAGTTCAAGTGTAACGGTTTTTACATTCCCTCTATCAGTGATACCTTATGAGAAGTGTCCTTTTCTGTGTGACTTATTTCACTTAGAATCGTCGTACCTAAATCCACTCATCATGCTGCTACTAGCCTTAGGACATTGATTTCATGGCTGAGTGATATTCCATTGTACATAAGGACCACAACTTCTTTATCCATTTTTCTATTTCCTGGGATATTGAAGGTGGAATGAAGTGGAGGTCCTTGTCAACAGAGCGGCCCTAAACTTTGGGGTGCTTGTGTCTTGCTGATTTTTCATTTTCCCAATTTATACCCCCATGAGTGGAAGTGCCCTATGCTCTCTAAGCTTTGCTTTTTAGACGTTTCAGGACTCACCGTACACTTCTCCAGAGTGGCTGTTGACAATTTACATCCCGCCCATCAGTGTAGCAAGGCTCCCATTTCTCCATGGCCTGTCCTGCATTTCTGGTTTTGACACTTTTTTCAGCATGGCCCTTTTGACCGATGGGAAGCGAGACATCTTTGTAGCGCTGATTTGCCTTTCCAGGTTGCTTGGTTGGCCAAAAAGGGCGTATGCGTTTTTTCCTGAATATATTCAGGAAAAAACGCATACGCCCTTTTTGGCCAAGGGCATCATTGTCAACGTTTTGCCGCTTTTCATGTGCTTTAAAGGCGATTCGAATCTACCTCCTGAAATCTGTTTCCTGCAATTCTGCCTTGATTTCAAATCCTCTTCTTTGCCTTCCCTCAATATATTTGTGGATGAGAGTTATCATTTATAACTCTGCAGGTTTGTGAATTGCAGTGCCCTGAACCTCCATTTTACAACTCGCTTTTTAGGGAGCTGGCCGCAAAAGCGCAGGATGGCTTCAGGCCCTGTTCTGGTTCCGGGGGGCAGGCTGAGCCTGTGGTTAATTCTTCTTCCTGATGGGAAAATAGAGTGACCTGTGCCTGTCCCAACACCAAGAGCTAGTCTTTCATTGGTTCCACGTCTTCCCGTTCATCCTCAGTACAAATTGCAACCTGTACGGAACAGGAGGTTAAAGGTGCTGATGCTCCAAGGAGGGAGATTGCTAGTAAAGTGGCTGGAATGGCGAACCCGGGCACAAGCAGATGAGAAATGAGGTGCGTTTTAGAAACCTTTCCCCATCACACAGTGTACCATCTTCTGGGTATCTCATGCATGTTTTCGATGTAGGAAGATGCCCTTGAACCTGGAGATTTGGGACCCATGCGATGGGTACCACGCAGTATTACTTTAAAGGGTCTGCGTTTGCTCACCCAACCTCACCAAACCTCTCAGCCGCAACAGTGTCCACCCTTAGGTCTCATCCAGCTGTGGGTCTAGATATGGTCAATCCAGGTTGCATCACAGCCCCTGAACGCATTGTGTAAGAATTTCACTCTCTTTCACTGTCTTTGTTTCACGGGTTTTTCAAAGTAATTTATTTTTATAATGGGGTTTAGCTGCTTTTCACTGCTGTGTTTATGCCGCTTTACACCCACTTGACACACTAACAGAGAGATATCAATACATAGGTTTTAAGATTATTACTAGTCAGATATATTCTTGTGCGGTGAATAGGGCGTGTTGAGTCCAGTTCTCTGAGCAAGGAGTAGGTCTTGTCTATTACATATTGGTTTTATGGAACGGTATCTGAGCTAATTTGAAACCCTTGTTTTATGTATCACCCCACCTCACCTTTCCCGTTAAGCAGCCATAGTGTGTTTTCTGCATGTGTGACTCTGTTCTGTTTTGTAATTCAGTTCAAGTGTAACGGTTTTTACATTCCCTCTATCAGTGATACCTTATGAGAAGTGTCCTTTTCTGTGTGACTTATTTCACTTAGAATCGTCGTACCTAAATCCACTCATCATGCTGCTACTATCCTTATGACATTGATTTCATGGCTGAGTGATATTCCATTGTACATAAGGACCACAACTTCTTTATCCATTTTTCTCTTTCCTGGGATATTGAAGGTGGAATGAAGTGGAGGTCCTTGTCAGCAGAGCAGCCCTAAACTTTGGGGTGCTTGTGTCTTGCTGATTTTTCATTTTCCCAATTTATACCCCCATGAGTGGAAGTGCCCTATGCTCTCTAAGCTTTGCTTTTTAGACGTTTCAGGACTCACCGTACACTTCTCCAGAGTGGCTGTTGACAATTTACATCCCGCCCATCAGTGTAGCAAGGCTCCCATTTCTCCATGGCCTGTCCTGCATTTCTGGTTTTGACACTTTTTTCAGCATGGCCCTTTTGACCGATGGGAAGCGAGACTTCTTTGTAGCGCTGATTTGCCTTTCCAGGTTGCTTGGTTGGCCAAAAAGGGCGTATGCGTTTTTTCCTGAATGTATTCAGGAAAAAACGCATACGCCCTTTCTGGCCAAGGGCATCATTGTCAACGTTTTGCCGCTTTTCATGTGCTTTAAAGGCGATTCGAATCTACCTCCTGAAATCTGTTTCCTGCAATTCTGCCTTGATTTCAAATCCTCTTCTTTGCCTTCCCTCAATATATTTGTGGATGAGAGTTATCATTTATAACTCTGCAGGTTTGTGAATTGCAGTGCCCTGAACCTCCATTTTACAACTCGCTTTTTAGGGAGCTGGCCGCAAAAGCGCAGGATGGCTTCAGCCCCTGTTCTGGTTCCGGGGGGCAGGCTGAGCCTGTGGTTAATTCTTCTTCCTGATGGGAAAATAGAGTGACCTGTGCCTGTCCCAACACCAAGAGCTAGTCTTTCATTGGTTCCACGTCTTCCCGTTCATCCTCAGTACAAATTGCAACCTGTACGGAACAGGAGGTTAAAGGTGCTGATGCTCCAAGGAGGGAGATTGCTAGTAAAGTGGCTGGAATGGCGAACCCGGGCACAAGCAAATGAGAAATGAGTTGCGTTTTAGAAACCTTTCCCCATCACACGGTGTACCATCTTCTGGGTATCTCATGCATGTTTTCGATGTAGGAAGATGCCCTTGAACCTGGAGATTTGGGACCCATGCGATGGGTACCACGCAGTATTACTTTAAAGGGTCTGCGTTTGCTCACCCAACCTCACCAAACCTCTCAGCCGCAACAGTGTCCACCCTTAGGTCTCATCCAGCTGTGGGTCTAGATATGGTCAATCCAGGTTGCATCACAGCCCCTGAACGCATTGTGTAAGAATTTCGCTCTCTTTCACTGTCTTTGTTTCACGGGTTTTCAAAGTAATTTATTTTTATAATGGGGTTTAGCTGCTTTTCACTGCTGTGTTTATGCCGCTTTACACCCACTTGACACACTAACAGAGAGATATCTATACATAGGTTTTAAGATTATTACTAGTCAGATATATTCTTGTGCGGTGAATAGGGCGTGTTGAGTCCAGTTCTCTGAGCAAGGAGTAGGTCTTGTCTATTACATATTGGTTTTATGGAACGGTATCTGAGCTAATTTGAAACCCTTGTTTTATGTATCACCCCACCTCACCTTTCCCGTTAAGCAGCCATAGTGTGTTTTCTGCATGTGTGACTCTGTTCTGTTTTGTAATTCAGTTCAAGTGTAACGGTTTTTACATTCCCTCTATCAGTGATACCTTATGAGAAGTGTCCTTTTCTGTGTGACTTATTTCACTTAGAATCGTCGTACCTAAATCCACTCATCATGCTGCTACTAGCCTTAGGACATTGATTTCATGGCTGAGTGATATTCCATTGTACATAAGGACCACAACTTCTTTATCCATTTTTCTATTTCCTGGGATATTGAAGGTGGAATGAAGTGGAGGTCCTTGTCAACAGAGCAGCCCTAAACTTTGGGGTGCTTGTGTCTTGCTGATTTTTCATTTTCCCAATTTATACCCCCATGAGTGGAAGTGCCCTATGCTCTCTAAGCTTTGCTTTTTAGACGTTTCAGGACTCACCGTACACTTCTCCAGAGTGGCTGTTGACAATTTACATCCCGCCCATCAGTGTAGCAAGGCTCCCATTTCTCCATGGCCTGTCCTGCATTTCTGGTTTTGACACTTTTTTCAGCATGGCCCTTTTGACCGATGGGAAGCGAGACATCTTTGTAGCGCTGATTTGCCTTTCCAGGTTGCTTGGTTGGCCAAAAAGGGCGTATGCGTTTTTTCCTGAATATATTCAGGAAAAAACGCATACGCCCTTTTTGGCCAAGGGCATCATTGTCAACGTTTTGCCGCTTTTCATGTGCTTTAAAGGCGATTCGAATCTACCTCCTGAAATCTGTTTCCTGCAATTCTGCCTTGATTTCAAATCCTCTTCTTTGCCTTCCCTCAATATATTTGTGGATGAGAGTTATCATTTATAACTCTGCAGGTTTGTGAATTGCAGTGCCCTGAACCTCCATTTTACAACTCGCTTTTTAGGGAGCTGGCCGCAAAAGCGCAGGATGGCTTCAGGCCCTGTTCTGGTTCCGGGGGGCAGGCTGAGCCTGTGGTTAATTCTTCTTCCTGATGGGAAAATAGAGTGACCTGTGCCTGTCCCAACACCAAGAGCTAGTCTTTCATTGGTTCCACGTCTTCCCGTTCATCCTCAGTACAAATTGCAACCTGTACGGAACAGGAGGTTAAAGGTGCTGATGCTCCAAGGAGGGAGATTGCTAGTAAAGTGGCTGGAATGGCGAACCCGGGCACAAGCAGATGAGAAATGAGGTGCGTTTTAGAAACCTTTCCCCATCACACAGTGTACCATCTTCTGGGTATCTCATGCATGTTTTCGATGTAGGAAGATGCCCTTGAACCTGGAGATTTGGGACCCATGCGATGGGTACCACGCAGTATTACTTTAAAGGGTCTGCGTTTGCTCACCCAACCTCACCAAACCTCTCAGCCGCAACAGTGTCCACCCTTAGGTCTCATCCAGCTGTGGGTCTAGATATGGTCAATCCAGGTTGCATCACAGCCCCTGAACGCATTGTGTAAGAATTTCACTCTCTTTCACTGTCTTTGTTTCACGGGTTTTTCAAAGTAATTTATTTTTATAATGGGGTTTAGCTGCTTTTCACTGCTGTGTTTATGCCGCTTTACACCCACTTGACACACTAACAGAGAGATATCAATACATAGGTTTTAAGATTATTACTAGTCAGATATATTCTTGTGCGGTGAATAGGGCGTGTTGAGTCCAGTTCTCTGAGCAAGGAGTAGGTCTTGTCTATTACATATTGGTTTTATGGAACGGTATCTGAGCTAATTTGAAACCCTTGTTTTATGTATCACCCCACCTCACCTTTCCCGTTAAGCAGCCATAGTGTGTTTTCTGCATGTGTGACTCTGTTCTGTTTTGTAATTCAGTTCAAGTGTAACGGTTTTTACATTCCCTCTATCAGTGATACCTTATGAGAAGTGTCCTTTTCTGTGTGACTTATTTCACTTAGAATCGTCGTACCTAAATCCACTCATCATGCTGCTACTATCCTTATGACATTGATTTCATGGCTGAGTGATATTCCATTGTACATAAGGACCACAACTTCTTTATCCATTTTTCTCTTTCCTGGGATATTGAAGGTGGAATGAAGTGGAGGTCCTTGTCAGCAGAGCAGCCCTAAACTTTGGGGTGCTTGTGTCTTGCTGATTTTTCATTTTCCCAATTTATACCCCCATGAGTGGAAGTGCCCTATGCTCTCTAAGCTTTGCTTTTTAGACGTTTCAGGACTCACCGTACACTTCTCCAGAGTGGCTGTTGGCAATTTACATCCCGCCCATCAGTGTAGCAAGGCTCCCATTTCTCCATGGCCTGTCCTGCATTTCTGGTTTTGACACTTTTTTCAGCATGGCCCTTTTGACCGATGGGAAGCGAGACTTCTTTGTAGCGCTGATTTGCCTTTCCAGGTTGCTTGGTTGGCCAAAAAGGGCGTATGCGTTTTTTCCTGAATATATTCAGGAAAAAACGCATACGCCCTTTCTGGCCAAGGGCATCATTGTCAACGTTTTGCCGCTTTTCATGTGCTTTAAAGGCGATTCGAATCTACCTCCTGAAATCTGTTTCCTGCAATTCTGCCTTGATTTCAAATCCTCTTCTTTGCCTTCCCTCAATATATTTGTGGATGAGAGTTATCATTTATAACTCTGCAGGTTTGTGAATTGCAGTGCCCTGAACCTCCATTTTACAACTCGCTTTTTAGGGAGCTGGCCGCAAAAGCGCAGGATGGCTTCAGGCCCTGTTCTGGTTCCGGGGGGCAGGCTGAGGCTGTGGTTAATTCTTCTTCCTGATGGGAAAATAGAGTGACCTGTGCCTGTCCCAACACCAAGAGCTAGTCTTTCATTGGTTCCACGTCTTCCCGTTCATCCTCAGTACAAATTGCAACCTGTACGGAACAGGAGGTTAAAGGTGCTGATGCTCCAAGGAGGGAGATTGCTAGTAAAGTGGCTGGAATGGCGAACCCGGGCACAAGCAGATGAGAAATGAGGTGCGTTTTAGAAACCTTTCCCCATCACACAGTGTACCATCTTCTGGGTATCTCATGCATGTTTTCGATGTAGGAAGATGCCCTTGAACCTGGAGATTTGGGACCCATGCGATGGGTACCACGCAGTATTACTTTAAAGGGTCTGCGTTTGCTCACCCAACCTCACCAAACCTCTCAGCCGCAACAGTGTCCACCCTTAGGTCTCATCCAGCTGTGGGTCTAGATATGGTCAATCCAGGTTGCATCACAGCCCCTGAACGCATTGTGTAAGAATTTCTCTCTCTTTCACTGTCTTTGTTTCATGGGTTTTTCAAAGTAATTTATTTTTATAATGGGGTTTAGCTGCTTTTCACTGCTGTGTTTATGCCGCTTTTTACCCACTTGACACACTATCAGAGAGATATCAATACATAGGTTTTAAGATTATTACTAGTCAGATATATTCTTGTGCGGTGAATAGGGCGTGTTGAGTCCAGTTCTCTGAGCAAGGAGTAGGTCTTGTCTATTACATATTGGGTTTATGGAACGGTATCTGAGCTAATTTGAAACCCTTGTTTTATGTATCACCCCACCTCACCTTTCCCGTTAAGCAGCCATAGTGTGTTTTCTGCATGTGTGACTCTGTTCTGTTTTGTAATTCAGTTCAAGTGTAACGGTTTTTACATTCCCTCTATCAGTGATACCTTATGAGAAGTGTCATTTTCTGTGTGACTTATTTCACTTAGAGTCGTTGTACCTAAATCCACTCATCATGCTGCTACTAGCCTTATGACATTGATTTCACGGCTGAGTGATATTCCATTGTACATAAGGACCACAACTTCTTTATCCATTTTTCTCTTTCCTGGGATATTGAAGGTGGAATGAAGTGGAGGTCCTTGTCAACAGAGCAGCCCTAAACTTTGGGGTGCTTGTGTCTTGCTGATTTTTCATTTTCCCAATTTATACCCCCATGAGTGGAAGTGCCCTATGCTCTCTAAGCTTTGCTTTTTAGACGTTTCAGGACTCACCGTACACTTCTCCAGAGTGGCTGTTGACAATTTACATCCCGCCCATCAGTGTAGCAAGGCTCCCATTTCTCCATGGCCTGTCCTGCATTTCTGGTTTTGACACTTTTTTCAGCATGGCCCTTTTGACCAATGGGAAGCGAGACATCTTTGTAGCGCTGATTTGCCTTTCCAGGTTGCTTGGTTGGCCAAAAAGGGCGTATGCGTTTTTTTCTGAATATATTCAGGAAAAAACGCATACGCCCTTTTTGGCCAAGGGCATCATTGTCAACGTTTTGCCGCTTTTCATGTGCTTTAAAGGCGATTCCAATCTACCTCCTGAAATCTGTTTCCTGCAATTCTGCCTTGATTTCAAATCCTCTTCTTTGCCTTCCCTCAATATATTTGTGGGTGAGAGTTATCATTTATAACTCTGCAGGTTTGTGAATTGCAGTGCCCTGAACCTCCATTTTACAACTCGCTTTTTAGGGAGCTGGCCGCAAAAGCGCAGGATGGCTTCAGCCCCTGTTCTGGTTCCGGGGGGCAGGCTGAGCCTGTGGTTAATTCTTCTTCCTGATGGGAAAATAGAGTGACCTGTGCCTGTCCCAACACCAAGAGCTAGTCTTTCATTGGTTCCACGTCTTCCCGTTCATCCTCAGTACAAATTGCAACCTGTACGGAACAGGAGGTTAAAGGTGCTGATGCTCCAAGGAGGGAGACTGCTAGTAAAGTGGCTGGAATGGCGAACCCGGGCACAAGCAAATGAGAAATGAGTTGCGTTTTAGAAACCTTTCCCCATCACACGGTGTACCATCTTCTGGGTATCTCATGCATGTTTTCGATGTAGGAAGATGCCCTTGAACCTGGAGATTTGGGACCCATGCGATGGGTACCACGCAGTATTACTTTAAAGGGTCTGCATTTGCTCACCCAACCTCACCAAACCTCTCAGCCGCAACAGTGTCCACCCTTAGGTCTCATCCAGCTGTGGGTCTAGATATGGTTAATCCAGGTTGCATCACAGCCCCTGAACGCATTGTGTAAGAATTTCGCTCTCTTTCACTGTCTTTGTTTCATGGGTTTTTCAAAGTAATTTATTTTTATAATGGGGTTTAGCTGCTTTTCACTGCTGTGTTTATGCCGCTTTACACCCACTTGACACACTAACAGAGAGATATCAATACATAGGTTTTAAGATTATTACTAGTCAGATATATTCTTGTGCGGTGAATAGGGCGTGTTGAGTCCAGTTCTCTGAGCAAGGAGTAGGTCTTGTCTATTACATATTGGTTTTATGGAACGGTATCTGAGCTAATTTGAAACCCTTGTTTTATGTATCACCCCACCTCACCTTTCCCGTTAAGCAGCCATAGTGTGTTTTCTGCATGTGTGACTCTGTTCTGTTTTGTAATTCAGTTCAAGTGTAACGGTTTTTACATTCCCTCTATCAGTGATACCTTATGAGAAGTGTCCTTTTCTGTGTGACTTATTTCACTTAGAATCGTCGTACCTAAATCCACTCATCATGCTGCTACTAGCCTTATGACATTGATTTCATGGCTGAGTGATATTCCATTGTACATAAGGACCACAACTTCTTTATCCATTTTTCTCTTTCCTGGGATATTGAAGGTGGAATGAAGTGGAGGTCCTTGTCAACAGAGCAGCCCTAAACTTTGGGGTGCTTGTGTCTTGCTGATTTTTAATTTTCCCAATTTATACCCCCATGAGTGGAAGTGCCCTATGCTCTCTAAGCTTTGCTTTTTAGACGTTTCAGGACTCACCGTACACTTCTCCAGAGTGACTGTTGACAATTTACATCCCGCCCATCAGTGTAGCAAGGCTCCCATTTCTCCATGGCCTGTCCTGCATTTCTGGTTTTGACACTTTTTTCAGCATGGCCCTTTTGACCGATGGGAAGCGAGACTTCTTTGTAGCGCTGATTTGCCTTTCCAGGTTGCTTGGTTGGCCAAAAAGGGCGTATGCGTTTTTTCCTGAATATATTCAGGAAAAAACGCATACGCCCTTTTTGGCCAAGGGCATCATTGTCAACGTTTTGCCGCTTTTCATGTGCTTTAAAGGCGATTCGAATCTACCTCCTGAAATCTGTTTCCTGCAATTCTGCCTTGATTTCAAATCCTCTTCTTTGCCTTCCCTCAATATATTTGTGGATGAGAGTTATCATTTATAACTCTGCAGGTTTGTGAATGGCAGTGCCCTGAACCTCCATTTTACAACTCGCTTTTTAGGGAGCTGGCCGCAAAAGCGCAGGATGGCTTCAGCCCCTGTTCTGGTTCCGGGGGGCAGGCTGAGCCTGTGGTTAATTCTTCTTCCTGATGGGAAAATAGAGTGACCTGTGCCTGTCCCAACACCAAGAGCTAGTCTTTCATTGGTTCCACGTCTTCCCGTTCATCCTCAGTACAAATTGCAACCTGTACGGAACAGGAGGTTAAAGGTGCTGATGCTCCAAGGAGGGAGATTGCTAGTAAAGCGGCTGGAATAGCGAACCCGGGCACAAGGAGATGAGAAATGAGGTGCGTTTTAGAAACCTTTCCACATCACACGGTGTACCATCTTCTGGGTTTCTCATGCATGTTTTCGATGTAGGAAGATGCCCTTGAACCTGGCGATTTGGGACCCATGCGATGGGTACCATGCAGTATTACTTTAAAGGGTCTGCGTTTGCTCACCCAACCTCACCAAACCTCTCAGCCCCAAGAGTGTCCACCCTTATGTCTCATCCAGCTGTGGGTCTAGATATGGTCAATCCAGGTTGCATCACAGCCCGTGAACGCATTGTGTAAGAATTTCTATCCCTTTCACTGTCTTTGTTTCATGGGTTTTTCAAAGTAATTTATTTTTATAATGGGGTTTAGCTGCTTTTCACTGCTGTGTTTATGTCGCTTTACACCCACTTGACACACTAACAGAGAGATATCAATACATAAGTTTTAAGATTATTAGTAGTCAGATATATTCTTGTGCGGTGAATAGGGCGTGTTGAGTCCAGTTCTCTGAGCAAGGAGTAGGTCTTGTCTATTACATATTGGTTTTATGGAACGGTATCTGAGCTAATTTGAAACCCTTGTTTTATGTATCACCCCACCTCACCTTTCCCGTTAAGCAGCCATAGTGTGTTTTCTGCATGTGTGACTCTGTTCTGTTTTGTAATTCAGTTCAAGTGTAACGGTTTTTACATTCCCTCTATCAGTGATACCTTATGAGAAGTGTCCTTTTCTGTGTGACTTATTTCACTTAGAGTCGTTGTACCTAAATCCACTCATCATGCTGCTACTAGCCTTATGACATTGATTTCACGGCTGAGTGATATTCCATTGTACATAAGGACCACAACTTCTTTATCCATTTTTCTCTTTCCTGGGATATTGAAGGTGGAATGAAGTGGAGGTCCTTGTCAACAGAGCAGCCCTAAACTTTGGGGTGCTTGTGTCTTGCTGATTTTTCATTTTCCCAATTTATACCCCCATGAGTGGAAGTGCCCTATGCTCTCTAAGCTTTGCTTTTTAGACGTTTCAGGACTCACCATACACTTCTCCAGAGTGGCTGTTGACAATTTACATCCCGCCCATCAGTGTAGCAAGGCTCTCATTTCTCCATGGCCTGTCCTGCATTTCTGGTTTTGACACTTTTTTCTGCATGGCCCTTTTAACCGATGGGAAGCGAGACTTCTTTGTAGCGCTGATTTGCCTTTCCAGGTTGCTTGGTTGGCCAAAAAGGGCGTATGCGTTTTTTCCTGAATATATTCAGGAAAAAACGCATACGCCCTTTTTGGCCAAGGGCATCATTGTCAACGTTTTGCCGCTTTTCATGTGCTTTAAAGGCGATTCGAATCTACCTCCTGAAATCTGTTTCCTGCAATTCTGCCTTGATTTCAAATCCTCTTCTTTGCCTTCCCTCAATATATTTGTGGATGAGAGTTATCATTTATAACTCTGCAGGTTTGTGAATGGCAGTGCCCTGAACCTCCATTTTACAACTCGCTTTTTAGGGAGCTGGCCGCAAAAGCGCAGGATGGCTTCAGCCCCTGTTCTGGTTCCGGGGGGCAGGCTGAGCCTGTGGTTAATTCTTCTTCCTGATGGGAAAATAGAGTAACCTGTGCCTGTCCCAACACCAAGAGCTAGTCTCTCATTGGTTCCACGTCTTCCCGTTCATCCTCAGGACAAATTGCAACCTGTACGGAACAGGAGGTTAAAGGTGCTGATGCTCCAAGGAGGGAGATTGCTAGTAAAGCGGCTGGAATAGCGAACCCGGGCACAAGGAGATGAGAAATGAGGTGCGTTTTAGAAACCTTTCCCCATCACACGGTGTACCATCTTCTGGGTTTCTCATGCATGTTTTCGATGTAGGAAGATGCCCTTGAACCTGGAGATTTGGGACCCATGCGATGAGTACCACGCAGTATTACTTTAAAGGGTCTGCGTTTGCTCACCCAACCTCACCAAACCTCTCAGCCGCAACAGTGTCCACCCTTAGGACTCATCCAGCTGTGGGTCTAGATATGGTCAATCCAGGTTGCATCACAGCCCCTGAACGCATTGTGTAAGAATTTCGCTCTCTTTCACTGTCTTTGTTTCACGGGTTTTTCAAAGTAATTTATTTTTATAATGGGGTTTAGCTGCTTTTCACTGCTGTGTTTATGCCGCTTTACACCCACTTGACACACTAACAGAGAGATATCAATACATAGGTTTTAAGATTATTACTAGTCAGATATATTCTTGTGCGGTGAATAGGGCGTGTTGAGTCCAGTTCTCTGAGCAAGGAGTAGGTCTTGTCTATTACATATTGGTTTTATGGAACGGTATCTGAGCTAATTTGAAACCCTTGTTTTATGTATCACCCCACCTCACCTTTCCCGTTAAGCAGCCATAGTGTGTTTTCTGCATGTGTGACTCTGTTCTGTTTTGTAATTCAGTTCAAGTGTAACGGTTTTTACATTCCCTCTATCAGTGATACCTTATGAGAAGTGTCCTTTTCTGTGTGACTTATTTCACTTAGAATCGTCGTACCTAAATCCACTCATCATGCTGCTACTAGCCTTATGACATTGATTTCACGGCTGAGTGATATTCCATTGTACATAAGGACCACAACTTCTTTATCCATTTTTCTCTTTCCTGGGATATTGAAGGTGGAATGAAGTGGAGGTCCTTGTCAACATAGCAGCCCTAAACTTTGGGGTGCTTGTGTCTTGCTGATTTTTCATTTTCCCAATTTATACCCCCATGAGTGGAAGTGCCCTATGCTCTGTAAGCTTTGCTTTTTAGACGTTTCAGGACTCACCGTACACTTCTCCAGAGTGGCTGTTGACAATTTACATCCCGCCCATCAGTGTAGCAAGGCTCCCATTTCTCCATGGCCTGTCCTGCATTTCTGGTTTTGACACTTTTTTCAGCATGGCCCTTTTAACCGATGGGAAGCGAGACATCTTTGTAGCGCTGATTTGCCTTTCCAGGTTGCTTGGTTGGCCAAAAAGGGCGTATGCGTTTTTTCCTGAATATATTCAGGAAAAAACGCATACGCCCTTTTTGGCCAAGGGCATCATTGTCAACGTTTTGCCGCTTTTCATGTGCTTTAAATGCGATTCGAATCTACCTCCTGAAATCTGTTTCCTGCAATTCTGCCTTGATTTCAAATCCTCTTCTTTGCCTTCCCTCAATATATTTGTGGATGAGAGTTATCATTTATAAGTCTGCAGGTTTGTGAATTGCAGTGCCCTGAACCTCCATTTTACAACTCGCTTTTTAGGGAGCTGGCCGCAAAAGCGCAGGATGGCTTCAGGCCCTGTTCTGGTTCCGGGGGGCAGGCTGAGCCTGTGGTTAATTCTTCTTCCTGATGGGAAAATAGAGTGACCTGTGCCTGTCCCAACACCAAGAGCTAGTCTTTCATTGGTTCCACGTCTTCCCGTTCATCCTCAGTACAAATTGCAACCTGTACGGAACAGGAGGTTAAAGGTGCTGATGCTCCAAGGAGGGAGATTGCTAGTAAAGTGGCTGGAATGGCGAACCCGGGCACAAGCAGATGAGAAATGAGGTGCGTTTTAGAAACCTTTCCCCATCACACGGTGTACCATCTTCTGGGTATCTCATGCATGTTTTCGATGTAGGAAGATGCCTTTGAACCTGGAGATTTGGGACCCATGCGATGGGTACCACGCAGTATTACTTTAAAGGGTCTGCGTTTGCTCACCCAACCTCACCAAACCTCTCAGCCACAACAGTGTCCACCCTTAGGTCTCATCCAGCTGTGGGTCTAGATATGGTCAATCCAGGTTGCATCACAGCCCCTGAACGCATTGTGTAAGAATTTCGCTCTCTTTCACTCTTTGTTTCACGGGTTTTTCAAAGTAATTTATTTTTATAATGGGGTTTAGCTGCTTTTCACTGCTGTGTTTATGCCACTTTACACCCACTTGACACACTAACAGAGAGATATCAATACATAGGTTTTAAGATTATTACTAGTCAGATATATTCTTGTGCGGTGAATAGGGCGTGTTGAGTCCAGTTCTCTGAGCAAGGAGTAGGTCTTGTCTATTACATATTGGTTTTATGGAACGGTATCTGAGCTAATTTGAAACCCTTGTTTTATGTATCACCCCACCTCACCTTTCCCGTTAAGCAGCCATAGTGTGTTTTCTGCATGTGTGACTCTGTTCTGTTTTGTAATTCAGTTCAAGTGTAACGGTTTTTACATTCCCTCTATCAGTGATACCTTATGAGAAGTGTCCTTTTCTGTGTGACTTATTTCACTTAGAATCGTCGTACCTAAATCCACTCATCATGCTGCTACTAGCCTTAGGACATTGAATTCATGGCTGAGTGATATTCCATTGTACATAAGGACCACAACTTCATTATCCATTTTTCTATTTCCTGGGATATTGAAGGTGGAATGAAGTGGAGGTCCTTGTCAACAGAGCAGCCCTAAACTTTGGGGTGCTTGTGTCTTGCTGATTTTTCATTTTCCCAATTTATACCCCCATGAGTGGAAGTGCCCTATGCTCTCTAAGCTTTGCTTTTTAGACGTTTCAGGACTCACCGTACACTTCTCCAGAGTGGCTGTTGACAATTTACATCCCGCCCATCAGTGTAGCAAGGCTCCCATTTCTCCATGGCCTGTCCTGCATTTCTGGTTTTGACACTTTTTTCAGCATGGCCCTTTTAACCGATGGGAAGCGAGACTTCTTTGTAGCGCTGATTTGCCTTTCCAGGTTGCTTGGTTGGCCAAAAAGGGCGTATGCGTTTTTTCCTGAATATATTCAGGAAAAAACGCATACGCCCTTTTTGGCCAAGGGCATCATTGTCAACGTTTTGCCGCTTTTCATGTGCTTTAAAGGCGATTCGAATCTACCTCCTGAAATCTGTTTCCTGCAATTCTGCCTTGATTTCAAATCCTCTTCTTTGCCTTCCCTCAATATATTTGTGGATGAGAGTTATCATTTATGAGTCTGCAGGTTTGTGAATTGCAGTGCCCTGAACCTCCATTTTACAACTCGCTTTTTAGGGAGCTGGCCGCAAAAGCGCAGGATGGCTTCAGGCCCTGTTCTGGTTCCGGGGGGCAGGCTGAGCCTGTGGTTAATTCTTCTTCCTGATGGGAAAATAGAGTGACCTGTGCCTGTCCCAACACCAAGAGCTAGTCTTTCATTGGTTCCACGTCTTCCCGTTCATCCTCAGTACAAATTGCAACCTGTACGGAACAGGAGGTTAAAGGTGCTGATGCTCCAAGGAGGGAGATTGCTAGTAAAGTGGCTGGAATGGCGAACCCGGGCACAAGCAGATGAGAAATGAGGTGCGTTTTAGAAACCTTTCCCCATCACACAGTGTACCATCTTCTGGGTATCTCATGCATGTTTTCGATGTAGGAAGATGCCCTTGAACCTGGAGATTTGGGACCCATGCGATGGGTACCACGCAGTATTACTTTAAAGGGTCTGCGTTTGCTCACCCAACCTCACCAAACCTCTCAGCCGCAACAGTGTCCACCCTTAGGTCTCATCCAGCTGTGGGTCTAGATATGGTCAATCCAGGTTGCATCACAGCCCCTGAACGCATTGTGTAAGAATTTCTCTCTCTTTCACTGTCTTTGTTTCATGGGTTTTTCAAAGTAATTTATTTTTATAATGGGGTTTAGCTGCTTTTCACTGCTGTGTTTATGCCGCTTTTTACCCACTTGACACACTAACAGAGACATATCAATACATAGGTTTTAAGATTATTACTAGTCAGATATATTCTTGTGCGGTGAATAGGGCGTGTTGAGTCCAGTTCTCTGAGCAAGGAGTAGGTCTTGTCTATTACATATTGGGTTTATGGAACGGTATCTGAGCTAATTTGAAACCCTTGTTTTATGTATCACCCCACCTCACCTTTCCCGTTAAGCAGCCATAGTGTGTTTTCTGCATGTGTGACTCTGTTCTGTTTTGTAATTCAGTTCAAGTGTAACGGTTTTTACATTCCCTCTATAAGTGATACCTTATGAGAAGTGCCTTTGCTGTGTGACTTATTTCACTTAGAGTCGTCGTACCTAAATCCACTCATCATGCTGCTACTAGCCTTATGACATTGATTTCACGGCTGAGTGATATTCCATTGTACATAAGGACCACAACTTCTTTATCCATTTTTCTCTTTCCTGGGATATTGAAGGTGGAATGAAGTGGAGGTCCTTGTCAACAGAGCAGCCCTAAACTTTGGGGTGCTTGTGTCTTGCTGATTTTTCATTTTCCCAATTTATACCCCCATGAGTGGAAGTGCCCTATGCTCTCTAAGCTTTGCTTTTTAGACGTTTCAGGACTCACCGTACACTTCTCCAGAGTGGCTGTTGACAATTTACATCCCGCCCATCAGTGTAGCAAGGCTCCCATTTCTCCATGGCCTGTCCTGCATTTCTGGTTTTGACACTTTTTTCAGCATGGCCCTTTTGACCAATGGGAAGCGAGACATCTTTGTCGCGCTGATTTGCCTTTCCAGGTTGCTTGGTTGGCCAAAAAGGGCGTATGCGTTTTTTCCTGAATATATTCAGGAAAAAACGCATACGCCCTTTTTGGCCAAGGGCATCATTGTCAACGTTTTGCCGCTTTTCATGTGCTTTAAATGCGATTCGAATCTACCTCCTGAAATCTGTTTCCTGCAATTCTGCCTTGATTTCAAATCCTCTTCTTTGCCTTCCCTCAATATATTTGTGGATGAGAGTTATCATTTATAACTCTGCAGGTTTGTGAATTGCAGTGCCCTGAACCTCCATTTTACAACTCGCTTTTTAGGGAGCTGGCCGCAAAAGCGCAGGATGGCTTCAGGCCCTGTTCTGGTTCCGGGGGGCAGGCTGAGCCTGTGGTTAATTCTTCTTCCTGATGGGAAAATAGAGTGACCTGTGCCTGTCCCAACACCAAGAGCTAGTCTTTCATTGGTTCCACGTCTTCCCGTTCATCCTCAGTACAAATTGCAACCTGTACGGAACAGGAGGTTAAAGGTGCTGATGCTCCAAGGAGGGAGATTGCTAGTAAAGTGGCTGGAATGGCGAACCCGGGCACAAGCAAATGAGAAATGAGTTGCGTTTTAGAAACCTTTCCCCATCACACGGTGTACCATCTTCTGGGTATCTCATGCATGTTTTCGATGTAGGAAGATGCCCTTGAACCTGGAGATTTGGGACCCATGCGATGGGTACCAGGCAGTATTACTTTAAAGGGTCTGCGTTTGCTCACCCAACCTCACCAAACCTCTCAGCCGCAACAGTGTCCACCCTTAGGTCTCATCCAGCTGTGGGTCTAGATATGGTCAATCCAGGTTGCATCACAGCCCCTGAACGCATTGTGTAAGAATTTCTCTCTCTTTCACTGTCTTTGTTTCATGGGTTTTTCAAAGTAATTTATTTTTATAATGGGGTTTAGCTGCTTTTCACTGCTGTGTTTATGCCGCTTTTTACCCACTTGACACACTAACAGAGACATATCAATACATAGGTTTTAAGATTATTACTAGTCAGATATATTCTTGTGCGGTGAATAGGGCGTGTTGAGTCCAGTTCTCTGAGCAAGGAGTAGGTCTTGTCTATTACATATTGGGTTTATGGAACGGTATCTGAGCTAATTTGAAACCCTTGTTTTATGTATCACCCCACCTCACCTTTCCCGTTAAGCAGCCATAGTGTGTTTTCTGCATGTGTGACTCTGTTCTGTTTTGTAATTCAGTTCAAGTGTAACGGTTTTTACATTCCCTCTATAAGTGATACCTTATGAGAAGTGCCTTTGCTGTGTGACTTATTTCACTTAGAGTCGTCGTACCTAAATCCACTCATCATGCTGCTACTAGCCTTATGACATTGATTTCACGGCTGAGTGATATTCCATTGTACATAAGGACCACAACTTCTTTATCCATTTTTCTCTTTCCTGGGATATTGAAGGTGGAATGAAGTGGAGGTCCTTGTCAACAGAGCAGCCCTAAACTTTGGGGTGCTTGTGTCTTGCTGATTTTTCATTTTCCCAATTTATACCCCCATGAGTGGAAGTGCCCTATGCTCTCTAAGCTTTGCTTTTTAGACGTTTCAGGACTCACCGTACACTTCTCCAGAGTGGCTGTTGACAATTTACATCCCGCCCATCAGTGTAGCAAGGCTCCCATTTCTCCATGGCCTGTCCTGCATTTCTGGTTTTGACACTTTTTTCAGCATGGCCCTTTTGACCAATGGGAAGCGAGACATCTTTGTAGCGCTGATTTGCCTTTCCAGGTTGCTTGGTTGGCCAAAAAGGGCGTATGCGTTTTTTCCTGAATATATTCAGGAAAAAACGCATACGCCCTTTCTGGCCAAGGGCATCATTGTCAACGTTTTGCCGCTTTTCATGTGCTTTAAAGGCGATTCGAATCTACCTCCTGAAATCTGTTTCCTGCAATTCTGCCTTGATTTCAAATCCTCTTCTTTGCCTTCCCTCAATATATTTGTGGATGAGAGTTATCATTTATAACTCTGCAGGTTTGTGAATTGCAGTGCCCTGAACCTCCATTTTACAACTCGCTTTTTAGGGAGCTGGCCGCAAAAGCGCAGGATGGCTTCAGCCCCTGTTCTGGTTCCGGGGGGCAGGCTGAGCCTGTGGTTAATTCTTCTTCCTGATGGGAAAATAGAGTGACCTGTGCCTGTCCCAACACCAAGAGCTAGTCTTTCATTGGTTCCACGTCTTCCCGTTCATCCTCAGTACAAATTGCAACCTGTACGGAACAGGAGGTTAAAGGTGCTGATGCTCCATGGAGGGAGATTGCTAGTAAAATGGCTGGAATGGCGAACCCGGACACAAGCAAATGAGAAATGAGTTGCGTTTTAGAAACCTTTCCCCATCACACGGTGTACCATCTTCTGGGTATCTCATGCATGTTTTCGATGTAGGAAGATGCCCTTGAACCTGGAGATTTGGGACCCATGCGATGGGTACCACGCAGTATTACTTTAAAGGGTCTGCGTTTGCTCACCCAACCTCACCAAACCTCTCAGCCGCAACAGTGTCCACCCTTAGGTCTCATCCAGCTGTGGGTCTAGATATGGTCAATCCAGGTTGCATCACAGCCCCTGAACGCATTGTGTAAGAATTTCGCTCTCTTTCACTGTCTTTGTTTCACGGGTTTTTCAAAGTAATTTATTTTTATAATGGGGTTTAGCTGCTTTTCACTTCTGTGTTTATGCCGCTTTACACCCACTTGACACACTAACAGAGAGATATCTATACATAGGTTTTAAGATTATTACTAGTCAGATATATTCTTGTGCGATGAATAGGGCGTGTTGAGTCCAGTTCTCTGAGCAAGGAGTAGGTCTTGTCTATTACATATTGGGTTTATGGAACGGTATCTGAGCTAATTTGAAACCCTTGTTTTATGTATCACCCCACCTCACCTTTCCCGTTAAGCAGCCATAGTGTGTTTTCTGCATGTGTGACTCTGTTCTGTTTTGTAATTCAGTTCAAGTGTAACGGTTTTTACATTCCCTCTATAAGTGATACCTTATGAGAAGTGTCCTTTGCTGTGTGACTTATTTCACTTAGAGTCGTCGTACCTAAATCCACTCATCATGCTGCTACTAGCCTTATGACATTGATTTCACGGCTGAGTGATATTCCATTGTACATAAGGACCACAACTTCTTTATCCATTTTTCTCTTTCCTGGGATATTGAAGGTGGAATGAAGTGGAGGTCCTTGTCAACAGAGCAGCCCTAAACTTTGGGGTGCTTGTGTCTTGCTGATTTTTCATTTTCCCAATTTATACCCCCATGAGTGGAAGTGCCCTATGCTCTCTAAGCTTTGCTTTTTAGACGTTTCAGGACTCACCGTACACTTCTCCAGAGTGGCTGTTGACAATTTACATCCCGCCCATCAGTGTAGCAAGGCTCCCATTTCTCCATGGCCTGTCCTGCATTTCTGGTTTTGACACTTTTTTCAGCATGGCCCTTTTGACCAATGGGAAGCGAGACATCTTTGTAGCGCTGATTTGCCTTTCCAGGTTGCTTGGTTGGCCAAAAAGGGCGTATGCGTTTTTTCCTGAATATATTCAGGAAAAAACGCATACGCCCTTTTTGGCCAAGGGCATCATTGTCAACGTTTTGCCGCTTTTCATGTGCTTTAAAGGCGATTCGAATCTACCTCCTGAAATCTGTTTCCTGCAATTCTGCCTTGATTTCAAATCCTCTTCTTTGCCTTCCCTCAATATATTTGTGGATGAGAGTTATCATTTATAACTCTGCAGGTTTGTGAATTGCAGTGCCCTGAACCTCCATTTTACAACTCACTTTTTAGGGAGCTGGCCGCAAAAGCGCAGGATGGCTTCAGCCCCTGTTCTGGTTCCAGGGAGCAGGCTGAGGCTGTGGTTAATTCTTCTTCCTGATGGGAAAATAGAGTGACCTGTGCCTGTCCCAACACCAAGAGCTAGTCTTTCATTGGTTCCACGTCTTCCCGTTCATCCTCAGTACAAATTGCAACCTGTACGGAACAGGAGGTTAAAGGTGCTGATGCTCCAAGGAGGGAGATTGCTAGTAAAGTGGCTGGAATGGCGAACCCGGGCACAAGCAAATGAGAAATGAGTTGCGTTTTAGAAACCTTTCCCCATCACACGGTGTACCATCTTCTGGGTATCTCATGCATGTTTTCAATGTAGGAAGATGCCCTTGAACCTGGAGATTTGGGACCCATGCGATGGGTACCACGCAGTATTACTTTAAAGGGTCTGCGTTTGCTCACCCAACCTCACCAAACCTCTCAGCCCCAAGAGTGTCCACCCTTAGGTCTCATCCAGCTGTGGGTCTAGATATGGTCAATCCAGGTTGCATCACAGCCCCTGAACGCATTGTGTAAGAATTTCACTCTCTTTCACTGTCTTTGTTTCACGGGTTTTTCAAAGTAATTTATTTTTATAATGGGGTTTAGCTGCTTTTCACTGCTGTGTTTATGCCGCTTTACACCCACTTGACACACTAACAGAGAGATATCAATACATAGGTTTTAAGATTATTACTAGTCAGATATATTCTTGTGCGGTGAATAGGGCGTGTTGAGTCCAGTTCTCTGAGCAAGGAGTAGGTCTTGTCTATTACATATTGGGTTTATGGAACGGTATCTGAGCTAATTTGAAACCCTTGTTTTATGTATCACCCCACCTCACCTTTCCCGTTAAGCAGCCATAGTGTGTTTTCTGCATGTGTGACTCTGTTCTGTTTTGTAATTCAGTTCAAGTGTAACGGTTTTTACATTCCCTCTATCAGTGATACCTTATGAGAAGTGTCCTTTTCTGTGTGACTAATTTCACTTAGAATCGTCGTACCTAAATCCACTCATCATGCTGCTACTAGCCTTATGACATTGATTTCATGGCTGAGTGATATTCCATTGTACATAAGGACCACAACTTCTTTATCCATTTTTCTCTTTCCTGGGATATTGAAGGTGGAATGAAGTGGAGGTCCTTGTCAACAGAGCAGCCCTAAACTTTGGGGTGCTTGTGTCTTGCTGATTTTTAATTTTCCCAATTTATACCCCCATGAGTGGAAGTGCCCTATGCTCTCTAAGCTTTGCTTTTTAGACGTTTCAGGACTCACCGTACACTTCTCCAGAGTGGCTGTTGACAATTTACATCCCGCCCATCAGTGTAGCAAGGCTCCCATTTCTCCATGGCCTGTCCTGCATTTCTGGTTTTGACACTTTTTTCAGCATGGCCCTTTTGACCGATGGGAAGCGAGACTTCTTTGTAGCGCTGATTTGCCTTTCCAGGTTGCTTGGTTGGCCAAAAAGGGCGTATGCGTTTTTTCCTGAATATATTCAGGAAAAAACGCATACGCCCTTTCTGGCCAAGGGCATCATTGTCAACGTTTTGCCGCTTTTCATGTGCTTTAAAGGCGATTCGAATCTACCTCCTGAAATCTGTTTCCTGCAATTCTGCCTTGATTTCAAATCCTCTTCTTTGCCTTCCCTCAATATATTTGTGGATGAGAGTTATCATTTATAACTCTGCAGGTTTGTGAATTGCAGTGCCCTGAACCTCCATTTTACAACTCGCTTTTTAGGGAGCTGGCCGCAAAAGCGCAGGATGGCTTCAGCCCCTGTTCTGGTTCCGGGGGGCAGGCTGAGCCTGTGGTTAATTCTTCTTCCTGATGGGAAAATAGAGTGACCTGTGCCTGTCCCAACACCAAGAGCTAGTCTTTCATTGGTTCCACGTCTTCCCGTTCATCCTCAGTACAAATTGCAACCTGTACGGAACAGGAGGTTAAAGGTGCTGATGCTCCAAGGAGGGAGATTGCTAGTAAAGTGGCTGGAATGGCGAACCCGGGCACAAGCAAATGAGAAATGAGTTGCGTTTTAGAAACCTTTCCCCATCACACGGTGTACCATCTTCTGGGTATCTCATGCATGTTTTCGATGTAGGAAGATGCCCTTGAACCTGGAGATTTGGGACCCATGCGATGGGTACCACGCAGTATTACTTTAAAGGGTCTGCGTTTGCTCACCCAACCTCTCCAAACCTCTCAGCCGCAACAGTGTCCACCCTTAGGTCTCATCCAGCTGTGGGTCTAGATATGGTCAATCCAGGTTGCATCACAGCCCCTGAACGCATTGTGTAAGAATTTCGCTCTCTTTCACTGTCTTTGTTTCACGGGTTTTTCAAAGTAATTTATTTTTATAATGGGGTTTAGCTGCTTTTCACTTCTGTGTTTATGCCGCTTTACACCCACTTGACACACTAACAGAGAGATATCTATACATAGGTTTTAAGATTATTACTAGTCAGATATATTCTTGTGCGATGAATAGGGCGTGTTGAGTCCAGTTCTCTGAGCAAGGAGTAGGTCTTGTCTATTACATATTGGGTTTATGGAACGGTATCTGAGCTAATTTGAAACCCTTGTTTTATGTATCACCCCACCTCACCTTTCCCGTTAAGCAGCCATAGTGTGTTTTCTGCATGTGTGACTCTGTTCTGTTTTGTAATTCAGTTCAAGTGTAACGGTTTTTACATTCCCTCTATAAGTGATACCTTATGAGAAGTGTCCTTTGCTGTGTGACTTATTTCACTTAGAGTCGTCGTACCTAAATCCACTCATCATGCTGCTACTAGCCTTATGACATTGATTTCACGGCTGAGTGATATTCCATTGTACATAAGGACCACAACTTCTTTATCCATTTTTCTCTTTCCTGGGATATTGAAGGTGGAATGAAGTGGAGGTCCTTGTCAACAGAGCAGCCCTAAACTTTGGGGTGCTTGTGTCTTGCTGATTTTTCATTTTCCCAATTTATACCCCCATGAGTGGAAGTGCCCTATGCTCTCTAAGCTTTGCTTTTTAGACGTTTCAGGACTCACCGTACACTTCTCCAGAGTGGCTGTTGACAATTTACATCCCGCCCATCAGTGTAGCAAGGCTCCCATTTCTCCATGGCCTGTCCTGCATTTCTGGTTTTGACACTTTTTTCAGCATGGCCCTTTTGACCAATGGGAAGCGAGACATCTTTGTAGCGCTGATTTGCCTTTCCAGGTTGCTTGGTTGGCCAAAAAGGGCGTATGCGTTTTTTCCTGAATATATTCAGGAAAAAACGCATACGCCCTTTTTGGCCAAGGGCATCATTGTCAACGTTTTGCCGCTTTTCATGTGCTTTAAAGGCGATTCGAATCTACCTCCTGAAATCTGTTTCCTGCAATTCTGCCTTGATTTCAAATCCTCTTCTTTGCCTTCCCTCAATATATTTGTGGATGAGAGTTATCATTTATAACTCTGCAGGTTTGTGAATTGCAGTGCCCTGAACCTCCATTTTACAACTCACTTTTTAGGGAGCTGGCCGCAAAAGCGCAGGATGGCTTCAGCCCCTGTTCTGGTTCCAGGGAGCAGGCTGAGGCTGTGGTTAATTCTTCTTCCTGATGGGAAAATAGAGTGACCTGTGCCTGTCCCAACACCAAGAGCTAGTCTTTCATTGGTTCCACGTCTTCCCGTTCATCCTCAGTACAAATTGCAACCTGTACGGAACAGGAGGTTAAAGGTGCTGATGCTCCAAGGAGGGAGATTGCTAGTAAAGTGGCTGGAATGGCGAACCCGGGCACAAGCAAATGAGAAATGAGTTGCGTTTTAGAAACCTTTCCCCATCACACGGTGTACCATCTTCTGGGTATCTCATGCATGTTTTCAATGTAGGAAGATGCCCTTGAACCTGGAGATTTGGGACCCATGCGATGGGTACCACGCAGTATTACTTTAAAGGGTCTGCGTTTGCTCACCCAACCTCACCAAACCTCTCAGCCCCAAGAGTGTCCACCCTTAGGTCTCATCCAGCTGTGGGTCTAGATATGGTCAATCCAGGTTGCATCACAGCCCCTGAACGCATTGTGTAAGAATTTCACTCTCTTTCACTGTCTTTGTTTCACGGGTTTTTCAAAGTAATTTATTTTTATAATGGGGTTTAGCTGCTTTTCACTGCTGTGTTTATGCCGCTTTACACCCACTTGACACACTAACAGAGAGATATCAATACATAGGTTTTAAGATTATTACTAGTCAGATATATTCTTGTGCGGTGAATAGGGCGTGTTGAGTCCAGTTCTCTGAGCAAGGAGTAGGTCTTGTCTATTACATATTGGGTTTATGGAACGGTATCTGAGCTAATTTGAAACCCTTGTTTTATGTATCACCCCACCTCACCTTTCCCGTTAAGCAGCCATAGTGTGTTTTCTGCATGTGTGACTCTGTTCTGTTTTGTAATTCAGTTCAAGTGTAACGGTTTTTACATTCCCTCTATCAGTGATACCTTATGAGAAGTGTCCTTTTCTGTGTGACTAATTTCACTTAGAATCGTCGTACCTAAATCCACTCATCATGCTGCTACTAGCCTTATGACATTGATTTCATGGCTGAGTGATATTCCATTGTACATAAGGACCACAACTTCTTTATCCATTTTTCTCTTTCCTGGGATATTGAAGGTGGAATGAAGTGGAGGTCCTTGTCAACAGAGCAGCCCTAAACTTTGGGGTGCTTGTGTCTTGCTGATTTTTAATTTTCCCAATTTATACCCCCATGAGTGGAAGTGCCCTATGCTCTCTAAGCTTTGCTTTTTAGACGTTTCAGGACTCACCGTACACTTCTCCAGAGTGGCTGTTGACAATTTACATCCCGCCCATCAGTGTAGCAAGGCTCCCATTTCTCCATGGCCTGTCCTGCATTTCTGGTTTTGACACTTTTTTCAGCATGGCCCTTTTGACCGATGGGAAGCGAGACTTCTTTGTAGCGCTGATTTGCCTTTCCAGGTTGCTTGGTTGGCCAAAAAGGGCGTATGCGTTTTTTCCTGAATATATTCAGGAAAAAACGCATACGCCCTTTCTGGCCAAGGGCATCATTGTCAACGTTTTGCCGCTTTTCATGTGCTTTAAAGGCGATTCGAATCTACCTCCTGAAATCTGTTTCCTGCAATTCTGCCTTGATTTCAAATCCTCTTCTTTGCCTTCCCTCAATATATTTGTGGATGAGAGTTATCATTTATAACTCTGCAGGTTTGTGAATTGCAGTGCCCTGAACCTCCATTTTACAACTCGCTTTTTAGGGAGCTGGCCGCAAAAGCGCAGGATGGCTTCAGCCCCTGTTCTGGTTCCGGGGGGCAGGCTGAGCCTGTGGTTAATTCTTCTTCCTGATGGGAAAATAGAGTGACCTGTGCCTGTCCCAACACCAAGAGCTAGTCTTTCATTGGTTCCACGTCTTCCCGTTCATCCTCAGTACAAATTGCAACCTGTACGGAACAGGAGGTTAAAGGTGCTGATGCTCCAAGGAGGGAGATTGCTAGTAAAGTGGCTGGAATGGCGAACCCGGGCACAAGCAAATGAGAAATGAGTTGCGTTTTAGAAACCTTTCCCCATCACACGGTGTACCATCTTCTGGGTATCTCATGCATGTTTTCGATGTAGGAAGATGCCCTTGAACCTGGAGATTTGGGACCCATGCGATGGGTACCACGCAGTATTACTTTAAAGGGTCTGCGTTTGCTCACCCAACCTCTCCAAACCTCTCAGCCGCAACAGTGTCCACCCTTAGGTCTCATCCAGCTGTGGGTCTAGATATGGGCAATCCAGGTTGCATCACAGCCCCTGAACGCATTGTGTAAGAATTTCGCTCTCTTTCACTCTTTGTTTCACGGGTTTTTCAAAGTAATTTATTTTTATAATGGGGTTTAGCTGCTTTTCACTGCTGTGTTTATGCCACTTTACACCCACTTGACACACTAACAGAGAGATATCAATACATAGGTTTTAAGATTATTACTAGTCAGATATATTCTTGTGCGGTGAATAGGGCGTGTTGAGTCCAGTTCTCTGAGCAAGGAGTAGGTCTTGTCTATTACATATTGGTTTTATGGAACGGTATCTGAGCTAATTTGAAACCCTTGTTTTATGTATCACCCCACCTCACCTTTCCCGTTAAGCAGCCATAGTGTGTTTTCTGCATGTGTGACTCTGTTCTGTTTTGTAATTCAGTTCAAGTGTAACGGTTTTTACATTCCCTCTATCAGTGATACCTTATGAGAAGTGTCCTTTTCTGTGTGACTTATTTCACTTAGAATCGTCGTACCTAAATCCACTCATCATGCTGCTACTAGCCTTAGGACATTGATTTCATGGCTGAGTGATATTCCATTGTACATAAGGACCACAACTTCATTATCCATTTTTCTATTTCCTGGGATATTGAAGGTGGAATGAAGTGGAGGTCCTTGTCAACAGAGCAGCCCTAAACTTTGGGGTGCTTGTGTCTTGCTGATTTTTCATTTTCCCAATTTATACCCCCATGAGTGGAAGTGCCCTATGCTCTCTAAGCTTTGCTTTTTAGACGTTTCAGGACTCACCGTACACTTCTCCAGAGTGGCTGTTGACAATTTACATCCCGCCCATCAGTGTAGCAAGGCTCCCATTTCTCCATGGCCTGTCCTGCATTTCTGGTTTTGACACTTTTTTCAGCATGGCCCTTTTAACCGATGGGAAGCGAGACTTCTTTGTAGCGCTGATTTGCCTTTCCAGGTTGCTTGGTTGGCCAAAAAGGGCGTATGCGTTTTTTCCTGAATATATTCAGGAAAAAACGCATACGCCCTTTTTGGCCAAGGGCATCATTGTCAACGTTTTGCCGCTTTTCATGTGCTTTAAAGGCGATTCGAATATACCTCCTGAAATCTGTTTCCTGCAATTCTGCCTTGATTTCAAATCCTCTTCTTTGCCTTCCCTCAATATATTTGTGGATGAGAGTTATCATTTATAACTCTGCAGGTTTGTGAATTGCAGTGCCCTGAACCTCCATTTTACAACTCGCTTTTTAGGGAGCTGGCCGCAAAAGCGCAGGATGGCTTCAGGCCCTGTTCTGGTTCCGGGGGGCAGGCTGAGCCTGTGGTTAATTCTTCTTCCTGATGGGAAAATAGAGTGACCTGTGCCTGTCCCAACACCAAGAGCTAGTCTTTCATTGGTTCCACGTCTTCCCGTTCATCCTCAGTACAAATTGCAACCTGTACGGAACAGGAGGTTAAAGGTGCTGATGCTCCAAGGAGGGAGATTGCTAGTAAAGTGGCTGGAATGGCGAACCCGGGCACAAGCAGATGAGAAATGAGGTGCGTTTTAGAAACCTTTCCCCATCACACAGTGTACCATCTTCTGGGTATCTCATGCATGTTTTCGATGTAGGAAGATGCCCTTGAACCTGGAGATTTGGGACCCATGCGATGGGTACCACGCAGTATTACTTTAAAGGGTCTGCGTTTGCTCACCCAACCTCACCAAACCTCTCAGCCGCAACAGTGTCCACCCTTATGTCTCATCCAGCTGTGGGTCTAGATATGGTCAATCCAGGTTGCATCACAGCCCCTGAACGCATTGTGTAAGAATTTCTCTCTCTTTCACTGTCTTTGTTTCATGGGTTTTTCAAAGTAATTTATTTTTATAATGGGGTTTAGCTGCTTTTCACTGCTGTGTTTATGCCGCTTTTTACCCACTTGACACACTAACAGAGACATATCAATACATAGGTTTTAAGATTATTACTAGTCAGATATATTCTTGTGCGGTGAATAGGGCGTGTTGAGTCCAGTTCTCTGAGCAAGGAGTAGGTCTTGTCTATTACATATTGGGTTTATGGAACGGTATCTGAGCTAATTTGAAACCCTTGTTTTATGTATCACCCCACCTCACCTTTCCCGTTAAGCAGCCATAGTGTGTTTTCTGCATGTGTGACTCTGTTCTGTTTTGTAATTCAGTTCAAGTGTAACGGTTTTTACATTCCCTCTATAAGTGATACCTTATGAGAAGTGCCTTTGCTGTGTGACTTATTTCACTTAGAGTCGTCGTACCTAAATCCACTCATCATGCTGCTACTAGCCTTATGACATTGATTTCACGGCTGAGTGATATTCCATTGTACATAAGGACCACAACTTCTTTATCCATTTTTCTCTTTCCTGGGATATTGAAGGTGGAATGAAGTGGAGGTCCTTGTCAACAGAGCAGCCCTAAACTTTGGGGTGCTTGTGTCTTGCTGATTTTTCATTTTCCCAATTTATACCCCCATGAGTGGAAGTGCCCTATGCTCTCTAAGCTTTGCTTTTTAGACGTTTCAGGACTCACCGTACACTTCTCCAGAGTGGCTGTTGACAATTTACATCCCGCCCATCAGTGTAGCAAGGCTCCCATTTCTCCATGGCCTGTCCTGCATTTCTGGTTTTGACACTTTTTTCAGCATGGCCCTTTTGACCAATGGGAAGCGAGACATCTTTGTAGCGCTGATTTGCCTTTCCAGGTTGCTTGGTTGGCCAAAAAGGGCGTATGCGTTTTTTCCTGAATATATTCAGGAAAAAACGCATACGCCCTTTTTGGCCAAGGGCATCATTGTCAACGTTTTGCCGCTTTTCATGTGCTTTAAATGCGATTCGAATCTACCTCCTGAAATCTGTTTCCTGCAATTCTGCCTTGATTTCAAATCCTCTTCTTTGCCTTCCCTCAATATATTTGTGGATGAGAGTTATCATTTATAACTCTGCAGGTTTGTGAATTGCAGTGCCCTGAACCTCCATTTTACAACTCGCTTTTTAGGGAGCTGGCCGCAAAAGCGCAGGATGGCTTCAGCCCCTGTTCTGGTTCCGGGGGGCAGGCTGAGCCTGTGGTTAATTCTTCTTCCTGATGGGAAAATAGAGTGACCTGTGCCTGTCCCAACACCAAGAGCTAGTCTTTCATTGGTTCCACGTCTTCCCGTTCATCCTCAGTACAAATTGCAACCTGTACGGAACAGGAGGTTAAAGGTGCTGATGCTCCAAGGAGGGAGATTGCTAGTAAAGTGGCTGGAATGGCGAACCCGGGCACAAGCAAATGAGAAATGAGTTGCGTTTTAGAAACCTTTCCCCATCACACGGTGTACCATCTTCTGGGTATCTCATGCATGTTTTCAATGTAGGAAGATGCCCTTGAACCTGGAGATTTGGGACCCATGCGATGGGTACCACGCAGTATTACTTTAAAGGGTCTGCGTTTGCTCACCCAACCTCACCAAACCTCTCAGCCGCAACAGTGTCCACCCTTAGGTCTCATCCAGCTGTGGGTCTAGATATGGTCAATCCAGGTTGCATCACAGCCCCTGAACGCATTGTGTAAGAATTTCTCTCTCTTTCACTGTCTTTGTTTCATGGGTTTTTCAAAGTAATTTATTTTTATAATGGGGTTTAGCTGCTTTTCACTGCTGTGTTTATGCCGCTTTTTACCCACTTGACACACTAACAGAGACATATCAATACATAGGTTTTAAGATTATTACTAGTCAGATATATTCTTGTGCGGTGAATAGGGCGTGTTGAGTCCAGTTCTCTGAGCAAGGAGTAGGTCTTGTCTATTACATATTGGGTTTATGGAACGGTATCTGAGCTAATTTGAAACCCTTGTTTTATGTATCACCCCACCTCACCTTTCCCGTTAAGCAGCCATAGTGTGTTTTCTGCATGTGTGACTCTGTTCTGTTTTGTAATTCAGTTCAAGTGTAACGGTTTTTACATTCCCTCTATAAGTGATACCTTATGAGAAGTGCCTTTGCTGTGTGACTTATTTCACTTAGAGTCGTCGTACCTAAATCCACTCATCATGCTGCTACTAGCCTTATGACATTGATTTCACGGCTGAGTGATATTCCATTGTACATAAGGACCACAACTTTTTTATCCATTTTTCTCTTTCCTGGGATATTGAAGGTGGAATGAAGTGGAGGTCCTTGTCAACAGAGCAGCCCTAAACTTTGGGGTGCTTGTGTCTTGCTGATTTTTCATTTTCCCAATTTATACCCCCATGAGTGGAAGTGCCCTATGCTCTCTAAGCTTTGCTTTTTAGACGTTTCAGGACTCACCGTACACTTCTCCAGAGTGGCTGTTGACAATTTACATCCCGCCCATCAGTGTAGCAAGGCTCCCATTTCTCCATGGCCTGTCCTGCATTTCTGGTTTTGACACTTTTTTCAGCATGGCCCTTTTGACCAATGGGAAGCGAGACATCTTTGTAGCGCTGATTTGCCTTTCCAGGTTGCTTGGTTGGCCAAAAAGGGCGTATGCGTTTTTTCCTGAATATATTCAGGAAAAAACGCATACGCCCTTTCTGGCCAAGGGCATCATTGTCAACGTTTTGCCGCTTTTCATGTGCTTTAAAGGCGATTCGAATCTACCTCCTGAAATCTGTTTCCTGCAATTCTGCCTTGATTTCAAATCCTCTTCTTTGCCTTCCCTCAATATATTTGTGGATGAGAGTTATCATTTATAACTCTGCAGGTTTGTGAATTGCAGTGCCCTGAACCTCCATTTTACAACTCGCTTTTTAGGGAGCTGGCCGCAAAAGCGCAGGATGGCTTCAGCCCCTGTTCTGGTTCCGGGGGGCAGGCTGAGCCTGTGGTTAATTCTTCTTCCTGATGGGAAAATAGAGTGACCTGTGCCTGTCCCAACACCAAGAGCTAGTCTTTCATTGGTTCCACGTCTTCCCGTTCATCCTCAGTACAAATTGCAACCTGTACGGAACAGGAGGTTAAAGGTGCTGATGCTCCATGGAGGGAGATTGCTAGTAAAATGGCTGGAATGGCGAACCCGGACACAAGCAAATGAGAAATGAGTTGCGTTTTAGAAACCTTTCCCCATCACACGGTGTACCATCTTCTGGGTATCTCATGCATGTTTTCGATGTAGGAAGATGCCCTTGAACCTGGAGATTTGGGACCCATGCGATGGGTACCACGCAGTATTACTTTAAAGGGTCTGCGTTTGCTCACCCAACCTCACCAAACCTCTCAGCCGCAACAGTGTCCACCCTTAGGTCTCATCCAGCTGTGGGTCTAGATATGGTCAATCCAGGTTGCATCACAGCCCCTGAACGCATTGTGTAAGAATTTCGCTCTCTTTCACTGTCTTTGTTTCACGGGTTTTTCAAAGTAATTTATTTTTATAATGGGGTTTAGCTGCTTTTCACTGCTGTGTTTATGCCGCTTTACACCCACTTGACACACTAACAGAGAGATATCTATACATAGGTTTTAAGATTATTACTAGTCAGATATATTCTTGTGCGATGAATAGGGCGTGTTGAGTCCAGTTCTCTGAGCAAGGAGTAGGTCTTGTCTATTACATATTGGGTTTATGGAACGGTATCTGAGCTAATTTGAAACCCTTGTTTTATGTATCACCCCACCTCACCTTTCCCGTTAAGCAGCCATAGTGTGTTTTCTGCATGTGTGACTCTGTTCTGTTTTGTAATTCAGTTCAAGTGTAACGGTTTTTACATTCCCTCTATCAGTGATACCTTATGAGAAGTGTCCTTTGCTGTGTGACTTATTTCACTTAGAGTCGTCGTACCTAAATCCACTCATCATGCTGCTACTAGCCTTATGACATTGATTTCACGGCTGAGTGATATTCCATTGTACATAAGGACCACAACTTCTTTATCCATTTTTCTCTTTCCTGGGATATTGAAGGTGGAATGAAGTGGAGGTCCTTGTCAACAGAGCAGCCCTAAACTTTGGGGTGCTTGTGTCTTGCTGATTTTTAATTTTCCCAATTTATACCCCCATGAGTGGAAGTGCCCTATGCTCTCTAAGCTTTGCTTTTTAGACGTTTCAGGACTCACCGTACACTTCTCCAGAGTGGCTGTTGACAATTTACATCCCGCCCATCAGTGTAGCAAGGCTCCCATTTCTCCATGGCCTGTCCTGCATTTCTGGTTTTGACACTTTTTTCAGCATGGCCCTTTTGACCGATGGGAAGCGAGACTTCTTTGTAGCGCTGATTTGCCTTTCCAGGTTGCTTGGTTGGCCAAAAAGGGCGTATGCGTTTTTTCCTGAATATATTCAGGAAAAAACGCATACGCCCTTTCTGGCCAAGGGCATCATTGTCAACGTTTTGCCGCTTTTCATGTGCTTTAAAGGCGATTCGAATCTACCTCCTGAAATCTGTTTCCTGCAATTCTGCCTTGATTTCAAATCCTCTTCTTTGCCTTCCCTCAATATATTTGTGGATGAGAGTTATCATTTATAACTCTGCAGGTTTGTGAATTGCAGTGCCCTGAACCTCCATTTTACAACTCGCTTTTTAGGGAGCTGGCCGCAAAAGCGCAGGATGGCTTCAGCCCCTGTTCTGGTTCCGGGGGGCAGGCTGAGCCTGTGGTTAATTCTTCTTCCTGATGGGAAAATAGAGTGACCTGTGCCTGTCCCAACACCAAGAGCTAGTCTTTCATTGGTTCCACGTCTTCCCGTTCATCCTCAGTACAAATTGCAACCTGTACGGAACAGGAGGTTAAAGGTGCTGATGCTCCAAGGAGGGAGATTGCTAGTAAAGTGGCTGGAATGGCGAACCCGGGCACAAGCAAATGAGAAATGAGTTGCGTTTTAGAAACCTTTCCCCATCACACGGTGTACCATCTTCTGGGTATCTCATGCATGTTTTCGATGTAGGAAGATGCCCTTGAACCTGGAGATTTGGGACCCATGCGATGGGTACCACGCAGTATTACCTTAAAGGGTCTGCGTTTGCTCACCCAACCTCTCCAAACCTCTCAGCCGCAACAGTGTCCACCCTTAGGTCTCATCCAGCTGTGGGTCTAGATATGGTCAATCCAGGTTGCATCACAGCCCCTGAACGCATTGTGTAAGAATTTCTCTCTCTTTCACTGTCTTTGTTTCACGGGTTTTTCAAAGTAATTTATTTTTATAATGGGGTTTAGCTGCTTTTCACTGCTGTGTTTATGCCGCTTTACACCCACTTGACACACTAACAGAGAGATATCAATACATAGGTTTTAAGATTATTACTAGTCAGATATATTCTTGTGCGGTGAATAGGGCGTGTTGAGTCCAGTTCTCTGAGCAAGGAGTAGGTCTTGTCTATTACATATTGGTTTTATGGAACGGTATCTGAGCTAATTTGAAACCCTTGTTTTATGTATCACCCCACCTCACCTTTCCCGTTAAGCAGCCATAGTGTGTTTTCTGCATGTGTGACTCTGTTCTGTTTTGTAATTCAGTTCAAGTGTAACGGTTTTTACATTCCCTCTATCAGTGATACCTTATGAGAAGTGTCCTTTTCTGTGTGACTAATTTCACTTAGAATCGTCGTACCTAAATCCACTCATCATGCTGCTACTAGCCTTATGACATTGATTTCATGGCTGAGTGATATTCCATTGTACATAAGGACCACAACTTCTTTATCCATTTTTCTCTTTCCTGGGATATTGAAGGTGGAATGAAGTGGAGGTCCTTGTCAACAGAGCAGCCCTAAACTTTGGGGTGCTTGTGTCTTGCTGATTTTTCATTTTCCCAATTTATACCCCCATGAGTGGAAGTGCCCTATGCTCTCTAAGCTTTGCTTTTTAGACGTTTCAGGACTCACCGTACACTTCTCCAGAGTGGCTGTTGACAATTTACATCCCGCCCATCAGTGTAGCAAGGCTCCCATTTCTCCATGGCCTGTCCTGCATTTCTGGTTTTGACACTTTTTTCAGCATGGCCCTTTTGACCAATGGGAAGCGAGACATCTTTGTAGCGCTGATTTGCCTTTCCAGGTTGCTTGGTTGGCCAAAAAGGGCGTATGCGTTTTTTCCTGAATATATTCAGGAAAAAACGCATACGCCCTTTCTGGCCAAGGGCATCATTGTCAACGTTTTGCCGCTTTTCATGTGCTTTAAAGGCGATTCGAATCTACCTCCTGAAATCTGTTTCCTGCAATTCTGCCTTGATTTCAAATCCTCTTCTTTGCCTTCCCTCAATATATTTGTGGATGAGAGTTATCATTTATAACTCTGCAGGTTTGTGAATTGCAGTGCCCTGAACCTCCATTTTACAACTCGCTTTTTAGGGAGCTGGCCGCAAAAGCGCAGGATGGCTTCAGCCCCTGTTCTGGTTCCGGGGGGCAGGCTGAGCCTGTGGTTAATTCTTCTTCCTGATGGGAAAATAGAGTGACCTGTGCCTGTCCCAACACCAAGAGCTAGTCTTTCATTGGTTCCACGTCTTCCCGTTCATCCTCAGTACAAATTGCAACCTGTACGGAACAGGAGGTTAAAGGTGCTGATGCTCCATGGAGGGAGATTGCTAGTAAAATGGCTGGAATGGCGAACCCGGACACAAGCAAATGAGAAATGAGTTGCGTTTTAGAAACCTTTCCCCATCACACGGTGTACCATCTTCTGGGTATCTCATGCATGTTTTCGATGTAGGAAGATGCCCTTGAACCTGGAGATTTGGGACCCATGCGATGGGTACCACGCAGTATTCCTTTAAAGGGTCTGCGTTTGCTCACCCAACCTCACCAAACCTCTCAGCCGCAACAGTGTCCACCCTTAGGTCTCATCCAGCTGTGGGTCTAGATATGGTCAATCCAGGTTGCATCACAGCCCCTGAACGCATTGTGTAAGAATTTCGCTCTCTTTCACTGTCTTTGTTTCACGGGTTTTTCAAAGTAATTTATTTTTATAATGGGGTTTAGCTGCTTTTCACTTCTGTGTTTATGCCGCTTTACACCCACTTGACACACTAACAGAGAGATATCTATACATAGGTTTTAAGATTATTACTAGTCAGATATATTCTTGTGCGATGAATAGGGCGTGTTGAGTCCAGTTCTCTGAGCAAGGAGTAGGTCTTGTCTATTACATATTGGGTTTATGGAACGGTATCTGAGCTAATTTGAAACCCTTGTTTTATGTATCACCCCACCTCACCTTTCCCGTTAAGCAGCCATAGTGTGTTTTCTGCATGTGTGACTCTGTTCTGTTTTGTAATTCAGTTCAAGTGTAACGGTTTTTACATTCCCTCTATCAGTGATACCTTATGAGAAGTGTCCTTTTCTGTGTGACTAATTTCACTTAGAATCGTCGTACCTAAATCCACTCATCATGCTGCTACTAGCCTTATGACATTGATTTCATGGCTGAGTGATATTCCATTGTACATAAGGACCACAACTTCTTTATCCATTTTTCTCTTTCCTGGGATATTGAAGGTGGAATGAAGTGGAGGTCCTTGTCAACAGAGCAGCCCTAAACTTTGGGGTGCTTGTGTCTTGCTGATTTTTAATTTTCCCAATTTATACCCCCATGAGTGGAAGTGCCCTATGCTCTCTAAGCTTTGCTTTTTAGACGTTTCAGGACTCACCGTACACTTCTCCAGAGTGGCTGTTGACAATTTACATCCCGCCCATCAGTGTAGCAAGGCTCCCATTTCTCCATGGCCTGTCCTGCATTTCTGGTTTTGACACTTTTTTCAGCATGGCCCTTTTGACCAATGGGAAGCGAGACATCTTTGTAGCGCTGATTTGCCTTTCCAGGTTGCTTGGTTGGCCAAAAAGGGCGTATGCGTTTTTTCCTGAATATATTCAGGAAAAAACGCATACGCCCTTTCTGGCCAAGGGCATCATTGTCAACGTTTTGCCGCTTTTCATGTGCTTTAAAGGCGATTCGAATCTACCTCCTGAAATCTGTTTCCTGCAATTCTGCCTTGATTTCAAATCCTCTTCTTTGCCTTCCCTCAATATATTTGTGGATGAGAGTTATCATTTATAACTCTGCAGGTTTGTGAATTGCAGTGCCCTGAACCTCCATTTTACAACTCGCTTTTTAGGGAGCTGGCCGCAAAAGCGCAGGATGGCTTCAGCCCCTGTTCTGGTTCCGGGGGGCAGGCTGAGCCTGTGGTTAATTCTTCTTCCTGATGGGAAAATAGAGTGACCTGTGCCTGTCCCAACACCAAGAGCTAGTCTTTCATTGGTTCCACGTCTTCCCGTTCATCCTCAGTACAAATTGCAACCTGTACGGAACAGGAGGTTAAAGGTGCTGATGCTCCATGGAGGGAGATTGCTAGTAAAATGGCTGGAATGGCGAACCCGGACACAAGCAAATGAGAAATGAGTTGCGTTTTAGAAACCTTTCCCCATCACACGGTGTACCATCTTCTGGGTATCTCATGCATGTTTTCGATGTAGGAAGATGCCCTTGAACCTGGAGATTTGGGACCCATGCGATGGGTACCACGCAGTATTCCTTTAAAGGGTCTGCGTTTGCTCACCCAACCTCACCAAACCTCTCAGCCGCAACAGTGTCCACCCTTAGGTCTCATCCAGCTGTGGGTCTAGATATGGTCAATCCAGGTTGCATCACAGCCCCTGAACGCATTGTGT
This sequence comes from Balaenoptera borealis, assembly GCF_965194805.1. Classification (NCBI taxonomy): domain Eukaryota; kingdom Metazoa; phylum Chordata; class Mammalia; order Artiodactyla; family Balaenopteridae; genus Balaenoptera; species Balaenoptera borealis. The sequence continues at coordinate 134,492 of NW_028122962.1, forward strand.
AAGAATTTCGCTCTCTTTCACTGTCTTTGTTTCACGGGTTTTTCAAAGTAATTTATTTTTATAATGGGGTTTAGCTGCTTTTCACTTCTGTGTTTATGCCGCTTTACACCCACTTGACACACTAACAGAGAGATATCTATACATAGGTTTTAAGATTATTACTAGTCAGATATATTCTTGTGCGATGAATAGGGCGTGTTGAGTCCAGTTCTCTGAGCAAGGAGTAGGTCTTGTCTATTACATATTGGGTTTATGGAACGGTATCTGAGCTAATTTGAAACCCTTGTTTTATGTATCACCCCACCTCACCTTTCCCGTTAAGCAGCCATAGTGTGTTTTCTGCATGTGTGACTCTGTTCTGTTTTGTAATTCAGTTCAAGTGTAACGGTTTTTACATTCCCTCTATCAGTGATACCTTATGAGAAGTGTCCTTTGCTGTGTGACTTATTTCACTTAGAGTCGTCGTACCTAAATCCACTCATCATGCTGCTACTAGCCTTATGACATTGATTTCACGGCTGAGTGATATTCCATTGTACATAAGGACCACAACTTCTTTATCCATTTTTCTCTTTCCTGGGATATTGAAGGTGGAATGAAGTGGAGGTCCTTGTCAACAGAGCAGCCCTAAACTTTGGGGTGCTTGTGTCTTGCTGATTTTTCATTTTCCCAATTTATACCCCCATGAGTGGAAGTGCCCTATGCTCTCTAAGCTTTGCTTTTTAGACGTTTCAGGACTCACCGTACACTTCTCCAGAGTGGCTGTTGACAATTTACATCCCGCCCATCAGTGTAGCAAGGCTCCCATTTCTCCATGGCCTGTCCTGCATTTCTGGTTTTGACACTTTTTTCAGCATGGCCCTTTTGACCGATGGGAAGCGAGACATCTTTGTAGCGCTGATTTGCCTTTCCAGGTTGCTTGGTTGGCCAAAAAGGGCGTATGCGTTTTTTCCTGAATATATTCAGGAAAAAACGCATACGCCCTTTCTGGCCAAGGGCATCATTGTCAACGTTTTGCCGCTTTTCATGTGCTTTAAAGGCGATTCGAATCTACCTCCTGAAATCTGTTTCCTGCAATTCTGCCTTGATTTCAAATCCTCTTCTTTGCCTTCCCTCAATATATTTGTGGACGAGAGTTATCATTTATAACTCTGCAGGTTTGTGAATTGCAGTGCCCTGAACCTCCATTTTACAACTCGCTTTTTAGGGAGCTGGCCGCAAAAGCGCAGGATGGCTTCAGGCCCTGTTCTGGTTCCGGGGGGCAGGCTGAGCCTGTGGTTAATTCTTCTTCCTGATGGGAAAATAGAGTGACCTGTGCCTGTCCCAACACCAAGAGCTAGTCTTTCATTGGTTCCACGTCTTCCCGTTCATCCTCAGTACAAATTGCAACCTGTACGGAACAGGAGGTTAAAGGTGCTGATGCTCCAAGGAGGGAGATTGCTAGTAAAGTGGCTGGAATGGCGAACCCGGGCACAAGCAAATGAGAAATGAGTTGCGTTTTAGAAACCTTTCCCCATCACACGGTGTACCATCTTCTGGGTATCTCATGCATGTTTTCGATGTAGGAAGATGCCCTTGAACCTGGAGATTTGGGACCCATGCGATGGGTACCAGGCAGTATTACTTTAAAGGGTCTGCGTTTGCTCACCCAACCTCACCAAACCTCTCAGCCGCAACAGTGTCCACCCTTAGGTCTCATCCAGCTGTGGGTCTAGATATGGTCAATCCAGGTTGCATCACAGCCCCTGAACGCATTGTGTAAGAATTTCTCTCTCTTTCACTGTCTTTGTTTCATGGGTTTTTCAAAGTAATTTATTTTTATAATGGGGTTTAGCTGCTTTTCACTGCTGTGTTTATGCCGCTTTTTACGCACTTGACACACTAACAGAGACATATCAATACATAGGTTTTAAGATTATTACTAGTCAGATATATTCTTGTGCGGTGAATAGGGCGTGTTGAGTCCAGTTCTCTGAGCAAGGAGTAGGTCTTGTCTATTACATATTGGGTTTATGGAACGGTATCTGAGCTAATTTGAAACCCTTGTTTTATGTATCACCCCACCTCACCTTTCCCGTTAAGCAGCCATAGTGTGTTTTCTGCATGTGTGACTCTGTTCTGTTTTGTAATTCAGTTCAAGTGTAACGGTTTTTACATTCCCTCTATAAGTGATACCTTATGAGAAGTGCCTTTGCTGTGTGACTTATTTCACTTAGAGTCGTCGTACCTAAATCCACTCATCATGCTGCTACTAGCCTTATGACATTGATTTCACGGCTGAGTGATATTCCATTGTACATAAGGACCACAACTTCTTTATCCATTTTTCTCTTTCCTGGGATATTGAAGGTGGAATGAAGTGGAGGTCCTTGTCAACAGAGCAGCCCTAAACTTTGGGGTGCTTGTGTCTTGCTGATTTTTCATTTTCCCAATTTATACCCCCATGAGTGGAAGTGCCCTATGCTCTCTAAGCTTTGCTTTTTAGACGTTTCAGGACTCACCGTACACTTCTCCAGAGTGGCTGTTGACAATTTACATCCCGCCCATCAGTGTAGCAAGGCTCCCATTTCTCCATGGCCTGTCCTGCATTTCTGGTTTTGACACTTTTTTCAGCATGGCCCTTTTGACCAATGGGAAGCGAGACATCTTTGTAGCGCTGATTTGCCTTTCCAGGTTGCTTGGTTGGCCAAAAAGGGCGTATGCGTTTTTTCCTGAATATATTCAGGAAAAAACGCATACGCCCTTTCTGGCCAAGGGCATCATTGTCAACGTTTTGCCGCTTTTCATGTGCTTTAAAGGCGATTCGAATCTACCTCCTGAAATCTGTTTCCTGCAATTCTGCCTTGATTTCAAATCCTCTTCTTTGCCTTCCCTCAATATATTTGTGGATGAGAGTTATCATTTATAACTCTGCAGGTTTGTGAATTGCAGTGCCCTGAACCTCCATTTTACAACTCGCTTTTTAGGGAGCTGGCCGCAAAAGCGCAGGATGGCTTCAGCCCCTGTTCTGGTTCCGGGGGGCAGGCTGAGCCTGTGGTTAATTCTTCTTCCTGATGGGAAAATAGAGTGACCTGTGCCTGTCCCAACACCAAGAGCTAGTCTTTCATTGGTTCCACGTCTTCCCGTTCATCCTCAGTACAAATTGCAACCTGTACGGAACAGGAGGTTAAAGGTGCTGATGCTCCATGGAGGGAGATTGCTAGTAAAATGGCTGGAATGGCGAACCCGGACACAAGCAAATGAGAAATGAGTTGCGTTTTAGAAACCTTTCCCCATCACACGGTGTACCATCTTCTGGGTATCTCATGCATGTTTTCGATGTAGGAAGATGCCCTTGAACCTGGAGATTTGGGACCCATGCGATGGGTACCACGCAGTATTACTTTAAAGGGTCTGCGTTTGCTCACCCAACCTCACCAAACCTCTCAGCCGCAACAGTGTCCACCCTTAGGTCTCATCCAGCTGTGGGTCTAGATATGGTCAATCCAGGTTGCATCACAGCCCCTGAACGCATTGTGTAAGAATTTCGCTCTCTTTCACTGTCTTTGTTTCACGGGTTTTTCAAAGTAATTTATTTTTATAATGGGGTTTAGCTGCTTTTCACTTCTGTGTTTATGCCGCTTTACACCCACTTGACACACTAACAGAGAGATATCTATACATAGGTTTTAAGATTATTACTAGTCAGATATATTCTTGTGCGATGAATAGGGCGTGTTGAGTCCAGTTCTCTGAGCAAGGAGTAGGTCTTGTCTATTACATATTGGGTTTATGGAACGGTATCTGAGCTAATTTGAAACCCTTGTTTTATGTATCACCCCACCTCACCTTTCCCGTTAAGCAGCCATAGTGTGTTTTCTGCATGTGTGACTCTGTTCTGTTTTGTAATTCAGTTCAAGTGTAACGGTTTTTACATTCCCTCTATAAGTGATACCTTATGAGAAGTGTCCTTTGCTGTGTGACTTATTTCACTTAGAGTCGTCGTACCTAAATCCACTCATCATGCTGCTACTAGCCTTATGACATTGATTTCACGGCTGAGTGATATTCCATTGTACATAAGGACCACAACTTCTTTATCCATTTTTCTCTTTCCTGGGATATTGAAGGTGGAATGAAGTGGAGGTCCTTGTCAACAGAGCAGCCCTAAACTTTGGGGTGCTTGTGTCTTGCTGATTTTTCATTTTCCCAATTTATACCCCCATGAGTGGAAGTGCCCTATGCTCTCTAAGCTTTGCTTTTTAGACGTTTCAGGACTCACCGTACACTTCTCCAGAGTGGCTGTTGACAATTTACATCCCGCCCATCAGTGTAGCAAGGCTCCCATTTCTCCATGGCCTGTCCTGCATTTCTGGTTTTGACACTTTTTTCAGCATGGCCCTTTTGACCGATGGGAAGCGAGACTTCTTTGTAGCGCTGATTTGCCTTTCCAGGTTGCTTGGTTGGCCAAAAAGGGCGTATGCGTTTTTTCCTGAATATATTCAGGAAAAAACGCATACGCCCTTTCTGGCCAAGGGCATCATTGTCAACGTTTTGCCGCTTTTCATGTGCTTTAAAGGCGATTCGAATCTACCTCCTGAAATCTGTTTCCTGCAATTCTGCCTTGATTTCAAATCCTCTTCTTTGCCTTCCCTCAATATATTTGTGGATGAGAGTTATCATTTATAACTCTGCAGGTTTGTGAATTGCAGTGCCCTGAACCTCCATTTTACAACTCGCTTTTTAGGGAGCTGGCCGCAAAAGCGCAGGATGGCTTCAGCCCCTGTTCTGGTTCCGGGGGGCAGGCTGAGCCTGTGGTTAATTCTTCTTCCTGATGGGAAAATAGAGTGACCTGTGCCTGTCCCAACACCAAGAGCTAGTCTTTCATTGGTTCCACGTCTTCCCGTTCATCCTCAGTACAAATTGCAACCTGTACGGAACAGGAGGTTAAAGGTGCTGATGCTCCAAGGAGGGAGATTGCTAGTAAAGTGGCTGGAATGGCGAACCCGGGCACAAGCAAATGAGAAATGAGTTGCGTTTTAGAAACCTTTCCCCATCACACGGTGTACCATCTTCTGGGTATCTCATGCATGTTTTCGATGTAGGAAGATGCCCTTGAACCTGGAGATTTGGGACCCATGCGATGGGTACCACGCAGTATTACTTTAAAGGGTCTGCGTTTGCTCACCCAACCTCTCCAAACCTCTCAGCCGCAACAGTGTCCACCCTTAGGTCTCATCCAGCTGTGGGTCTAGATATGGTCAATCCAGGTTGCATCACAGCCCCTGAACGCATTGTGTAAGAATTTCTCTCTCTTTCACTGTCTTTGTTTCACGGGTTTTTCAAAGTAATTTATTTTTATAATGGGGTTTAGCTGCTTTTCACTGCTGTGTTTATGCCGCTTTACACCCACTTGACACACTAACAGAGAGATATCAATACATAGGTTTTAAGATTATTACTAGTCAGATATATTCTTGTGCGGTGAATAGGGCGTGTTGAGTCCAGTTCTCTGAGCAAGGAGTAGGTCTTGTCTATTACATATTGGTTTTATGGAACGGTATCTGAGCTAATTTGAAACCCTTGTTTTATGTATCACCCCACCTCACCTTTCCCGTTAAGCAGCCATAGTGTGTTTTCTGCATGTGTGACTCTGTTCTGTTTTGTAATTCAGTTCAAGTGTAACGGTTTTTACATTCCCTCTATCAGTGATACCTTATGAGAAGTGTCCTTTTCTGTGTGACTAATTTCACTTAGAATCGTCGTACCTAAATCCACTCATCATGCTGCTACTAGCCTTATGACATTGATTTCATGGCTGAGTGATATTCCATTGTACATAAGGACCACAACTTCTTTATCCATTTTTCTCTTTCCTGGGATATTGAAGGTGGAATGAAGTGGAGGTCCTTGTCAACAGAGCAGCCCTAAACTTTGGGGTGCTTGTGTCTTGCTGATTTTTAATTTTCCCAATTTATACCCCCATGAGTGGAAGTGCCCTATGCTCTCTAAGCTTTGCTTTTTAGACGTTTCAGGACTCACCGTACACTTCTCCAGAGTGGCTGTTGACAATTTACATCCCGCCCATCAGTGTAGCAAGGCTCCCATTTCTCCATGGCCTGTCCTGCATTTCTGGTTTTGACACTTTTTTCAGCATGGCCCTTTTGACCGATGGGAAGCGAGACTTCTTTGTAGCGCTGATTTGCCTTTCCAGGTTGCTTGGTTGGCCAAAAAGGGCGTATGCGTTTTTTCCTGAATATATTCAGGAAAAAACGCATACGCCCTTTTTGGCCAAGGGCATCATTGTCAACGTTTTGCCGCTTTTCATGTGCTTTAAATGCGATTCGAATCTACCTCCTGAAATCTGTTTCCTGCAATTCTGCCTTGATTTCAAATCCTCTTCTTTGCCTTCCCTCAATATATTTGTGGATGAGAGTTATCATTTATAACTCTGCAGGTTTGTGAATTGCAGTGCCCTGAACCTCCATTTTACAACTCGCTTTTTAGGGAGCTGGCCGCAAAAGCGCAGGATGGCTTCAGGCCCTGTTCTGGTTCCGGGGGGCAGGCTGAGCCTGTGGTTAATTCTTCTTCCTGATGGGAAAATAGAGTGACCTGTGCCTGTCCCAACACCAAGAGCTAGTCTTTCATTGGTTCCACGTCTTCCCGTTCATCCTCAGTACAAATTGCAACCTGTACGGAACAGGAGGTTAAAGGTGCTGATGCTCCAAGGAGGGAGATTGCTAGTAAAGTGGCTGGAATGGCGAACCCGGGCACAAGCAAATGAGAAATGAGTTGCGTTTTAGAAACCTTTCCCCGTCACACGGTGTACCATCTTCTGGGTATCTCATGCATGTTTTCGATGTAGGAAGATGCCCTTGAACCTGGAGATTTGGGACCCATGCGATGGGTACCAGGCAGTATTACTTTAAAGGGTCTGCGTTTGCTCACCCAACCTCACCAAACCTCTCAGCCGCAACAGTGTCCACCCTTAGGTCTCATCCAGCTGTGGGTCTAGATATGGTCAATCCAGGTTGCATCACAGCCCCTGAACGCATTGTGTAAGAATTTCTCTCTCTTTCACTGTCTTTGTTTCATGGGTTTTTCAAAGTAATTTATTTTTATAATGGGGTTTAGCTGCTTTTCACTGCTGTGTTTATGCCGCTTTTTACGCACTTGACACACTAACAGAGACATATCAATACATAGGTTTTAAGATTATTACTAGTCAGATATATTCTTGTGCGGTGAATAGGGCGTGTTGAGTCCAGTTCTCTGAGCAAGGAGTAGGTCTTGTCTATTACATATTGGGTTTATGGAACGGTATCTGAGCTAATTTGAAACCCTTGTTTTATGTATCACCCCACCTCACCTTTCCCGTTAAGCAGCCATAGTGTGTTTTCTGCATGTGTGACTCTGTTCTGTTTTGTAATTCAGTTCAAGTGTAACGGTTTTTACATTCCCTCTATAAGTGATACCTTATGAGAAGTGCCTTTGCTGTGTGACTTATTTCACTTAGAGTCGTCGTACCTAAATCCACTCATCATGCTGCTACTAGCCTTATGACATTGATTTCACGGCTGAGTGATATTCCATTGTACATAAGGACCACAACTTCTTTATCCATTTTTCTCTTTCCTGGGATATTGAAGGTGGAATGAAGTGGAGGTCCTTGTCAACAGAGCAGCCCTAAACTTTGGGGTGCTTGTGTCTTGCTGATTTTTCATTTTCCCAATTTATACCCCCATGAGTGGAAGTGCCCTATGCTCTCTAAGCTTTGCTTTTTAGACGTTTCAGGACTCACCGTACACTTCTCCAGAGTGGCTGTTGACAATTTACATCCCGCCCATCAGTGTAGCAAGGCTCCCATTTCTCCATGGCCTGTCCTGCATTTCTGGTTTTGACACTTTTTTCAGCATGGCCCTTTTGACCAATGGGAAGCGAGACATCTTTGTAGCGCTGATTTGCCTTTCCAGGTTGCTTGGTTGGCCAAAAAGGGCGTATGCGTTTTTTCCTGAATATATTCAGGAAAAAACGCATACGCCCTTTCTGGCCAAGGGCATCATTGTCAACGTTTTGCCGCTTTTCATGTGCTTTAAAGGCGATTCGAATCTACCTCCTGAAATCTGTTTCCTGCAATTCTGCCTTGATTTCAAATCCTCTTCTTTGCCTTCCCTCAATATATTTGTGGATGAGAGTTATCATTTATAACTCTGCAGGTTTGTGAATTGCAGTGCCCTGAACCTCCATTTTACAACTCGCTTTTTAGGGAGCTGGCCGCAAAAGCGCAGGATGGCTTCAGCCCCTGTTCTGGTTCCGGGGGGCAGGCTGAGCCTGTGGTTAATTCTTCTTCCTGATGGGAAAATAGAGTGACCTGTGCCTGTCCCAACACCAAGAGCTAGTCTTTCATTGGTTCCACGTCTTCCCGTTCATCCTCAGTACAAATTGCAACCTGTACGGAACAGGAGGTTAAAGGTGCTGATGCTCCATGGAGGGAGATTGCTAGTAAAATGGCTGGAATGGCGAACCCGGACACAAGCAAATGAGAAATGAGTTGCGTTTTAGAAACCTTTCCCCATCACACGGTGTACCATCTTCTGGGTATCTCATGCATGTTTTCGATGTAGGAAGATGCCCTTGAACCTGGAGATTTGGGACCCATGCGATGGGTACCACGCAGTATTACTTTAAAGGGTCTGCGTTTGCTCACCCAACCTCACCAAACCTCTCAGCCGCAACAGTGTCCACCCTTAGGTCTCATCCAGCTGTGGGTCTAGATATGGTCAATCCAGGTTGCATCACAGCCCCTGAACGCATTGTGTAAGAATTTCGCTCTCTTTCACTGTCTTTGTTTCACGGGTTTTTCAAAGTAATTTATTTTTATAATGGGGTTTAGCTGCTTTTCACTTCTGTGTTTATGCCGCTTTACACCCACTTGACACACTAACAGAGAGATATCTATACATAGGTTTTAAGATTATTACTAGTCAGATATATTCTTGTGCGATGAATAGGGCGTGTTGAGTCCAGTTCTCTGAGCAAGGAGTAGGTCTTGTCTATTACATATTGGGTTTATGGAACGGTATCTGAGCTAATTTGAAACCCTTGTTTTATGTATCACCCCACCTCACCTTTCCCGTTAAGCAGCCATAGTGTGTTTTCTGCATGTGTGACTCTGTTCTGTTTTGTAATTCAGTTCAAGTGTAACGGTTTTTACATTCCCTCTATAAGTGATACCTTATGAGAAGTGTCCTTTGCTGTGTGACTTATTTCACTTAGAGTCGTCGTACCTAAATCCACTCATCATGCTGCTACTAGCCTTATGACATTGATTTCACGGCTGAGTGATATTCCATTGTACATAAGGACCACAACTTCTTTATCCATTTTTCTCTTTCCTGGGATATTGAAGGTGGAATGAAGTGGAGGTCCTTGTCAACAGAGCAGCCCTAAACTTTGGGGTGCTTGTGTCTTGCTGATTTTTCATTTTCCCAATTTATACCCCCATGAGTGGAAGTGCCCTATGCTCTCTAAGCTTTGCTTTTTAGACGTTTCAGGACTCACCGTACACTTCTCCAGAGTGGCTGTTGACAATTTACATCCCGCCCATCAGTGTAGCAAGGCTCCCATTTCTCCATGGCCTGTCCTGCATTTCTGGTTTTGACACTTTTTTCAGCATGGCCCTTTTGACCAATGGGAAGCGAGACATCTTTGTAGCGCTGATTTGCCTTTCCAGGTTGCTTGGTTGGCCAAAAAGGGCGTATGCGTTTTTTCCTGAATATATTCAGGAAAAAACGCATACGCCCTTTCTGGCCAAGGGCATCATTGTCAACGTTTTGCCGCTTTTCATGTGCTTTAAAGGCGATTCGAATCTACCTCCTGAAATCTGTTTCCTGCAATTCTGCCTTGATTTCAAATCCTCTTCTTTGCCTTCCCTCAATATATTTGTGGATGAGAGTTATCATTTATAACTCTGCAGGTTTGTGAATTGCAGTGCCCTGAACCTCCATTTTACAACTCGCTTTTTAGGGAGCTGGCCGCAAAAGCGCAGGATGGCTTCAGCCCCTGTTCTGGTTCCGGGGGGCAGGCTGAGCCTGTGGTTAATTCTTCTTCCTGATGGGAAAATAGAGTGACCTGTGCCTGTCCCAACACCAAGAGCTAGTCTTTCATTGGTTCCACGTCTTCCCGTTCATCCTCAGTACAAATTGCAACCTGTACGGAACAGGAGGTTAAAGGTGCTGATGCTCCATGGAGGGAGATTGCTAGTAAAATGGCTGGAATGGCGAACCCGGACACAAGCAAATGAGAAATGAGTTGCGTTTTAGAAACCTTTCCCCATCACACGGTGTACCATCTTCTGGGTATCTCATGCATGTTTTCGATGTAGGAAGATGCCCTTGAACCTGGAGATTTGGGACCCATGCGATGGGTACCACGCAGTATTCCTTTAAAGGGTCTGCGTTTGCTCACCCAACCTCACCAAACCTCTCAGCCGCAACAGTGTCCACCCTTAGGTCTCATCCAGCTGTGGGTCTAGATATGGTCAATCCAGGTTGCATCACAGCCCCTGAACGCATTGTGTAAGAATTTCGCTCTCTTTCACTGTCTTTGTTTCACGGGTTTTTCAAAGTAATTTATTTTTATAATGGGGTTTAGCTGCTTTTCACTTCTGTGTTTATGCCGCTTTACACCCACTTGACACACTAACAGAGAGATATCTATACATAGGTTTTAAGATTATTACTAGTCAGATATATTCTTGTGCGATGAATAGGGCGTGTTGAGTCCAGTTCTCTGAGCAAGGAGTAGGTCTTGTCTATTACATATTGGGTTTATGGAACGGTATCTGAGCTAATTTGAAACCCTTGTTTTATGTATCACCCCACCTCACCTTTCCCGTTAAGCAGCCATAGTGTGTTTTCTGCATGTGTGACTCTGTTCTGTTTTGTAATTCAGTTCAAGTGTAACGGTTTTTACATTCCCTCTATCAGTGATACCTTATGAGAAGTGTCCTTTGCTGTGTGACTTATTTCACTTAGAGTCGTCGTACCTAAATCCACTCATCATGCTGCTACTAGCCTTATGACATTGATTTCACGGCTGAGTGATATTCCATTGTACATAAGGACCACAACTTCTTTATCCATTTTTCTCTTTCCTGGGATATTGAAGGTGGAATGAAGTGGAGGTCCTTGTCAACAGAGCAGCCCTAAACTTTGGGGTGCTTGTGTCTTGCTGATTTTTCATTTTCCCAATTTATACCCCCATGAGTGGAAGTGCCCTATGCTCTCTAAGCTTTGCTTTTTAGACGTTTCAGGACTCACCGTACACTTCTCCAGAGTGGCTGTTGACAATTTACATCCCGCCCATCAGTGTAGCAAGGCTCCCATTTCTCCATGGCCTGTCCTGCATTTCTGGTTTTGACACTTTTTTCAGCATGGCCCTTTTGACCGATGGGAAGCGAGACATCTTTGTAGCGCTGATTTGCCTTTCCAGGTTGCTTGGTTGGCCAAAAAGGGCGTATGCGTTTTTTCCTGAATATATTCAGGAAAAAACGCATACGCCCTTTCTGGCCAAGGGCATCATTGTCAACGTTTTGCCGCTTTTCATGTGCTTTAAAGGCGATTCGAATCTACCTCCTGAAATCTGTTTCCTGCAATTCTGCCTTGATTTCAAATCCTCTTCTTTGCCTTCCCTCAATATATTTGTGGACGAGAGTTATCATTTATAACTCTGCAGGTTTGTGAATTGCAGTGCCCTGAACCTCCATTTTACAACTCGCTTTTTAGGGAGCTGGCCGCAAAAGCGCAGGATGGCTTCAGGCCCTGTTCTGGTTCCGGGGGGCAGGCTGAGCCTGTGGTTAATTCTTCTTCCTGATGGGAAAATAGAGTGACCTGTGCCTGTCCCAACACCAAGAGCTAGTCTTTCATTGGTTCCACGTCTTCCCGTTCATCCTCAGTACAAATTGCAACCTGTACGGAACAGGAGGTTAAAGGTGCTGATGCTCCAAGGAGGGAGATTGCTAGTAAAGTGGCTGGAATGGCGAACCCGGGCACAAGCAAATGAGAAATGAGTTGCGTTTTAGAAACCTTTCCCCATCACACGGTGTACCATCTTCTGGGTATCTCATGCATGTTTTCGATGTAGGAAGATGCCCTTGAACCTGGAGATTTGGGACCCATGCGATGGGTACCAGGCAGTATTACTTTAAAGGGTCTGCGTTTGCTCACCCAACCTCACCAAACCTCTCAGCCGCAACAGTGTCCACCCTTAGGTCTCATCCAGCTGTGGGTCTAGATATGGTCAATCCAGGTTGCATCACAGCCCCTGAACGCATTGTGTAAGAATTTCTCTCTCTTTCACTGTCTTTGTTTCATGGGTTTTTCAAAGTAATTTATTTTTATAATGGGGTTTAGCTGCTTTTCACTGCTGTGTTTATGCCGCTTTTTACGCACTTGACACACTAACAGAGACATATCAATACATAGGTTTTAAGATTATTACTAGTCAGATATATTCTTGTGCGGTGAATAGGGCGTGTTGAGTCCAGTTCTCTGAGCAAGGAGTAGGTCTTGTCTATTACATATTGGGTTTATGGAACGGTATCTGAGCTAATTTGAAACCCTTGTTTTATGTATCACCCCACCTCACCTTTCCCGTTAAGCAGCCATAGTGTGTTTTCTGCATGTGTGACTCTGTTCTGTTTTGTAATTCAGTTCAAGTGTAACGGTTTTTACATTCCCTCTATAAGTGATACCTTATGAGAAGTGCCTTTGCTGTGTGACTTATTTCACTTAGAGTCGTCGTACCTAAATCCACTCATCATGCTGCTACTAGCCTTATGACATTGATTTCACGGCTGAGTGATATTCCATTGTACATAAGGACCACAACTTCTTTATCCATTTTTCTCTTTCCTGGGATATTGAAGGTGGAATGAAGTGGAGGTCCTTGTCAACAGAGCAGCCCTAAACTTTGGGGTGCTTGTGTCTTGCTGATTTTTCATTTTCCCAATTTATACCCCCATGAGTGGAAGTGCCCTATGCTCTCTAAGCTTTGCTTTTTAGACGTTTCAGGACTCACCGTACACTTCTCCAGAGTGGCTGTTGACAATTTACATCCCGCCCATCAGTGTAGCAAGGCTCCCATTTCTCCATGGCCTGTCCTGCATTTCTGGTTTTGACACTTTTTTCAGCATGGCCCTTTTGACCAATGGGAAGCGAGACATCTTTGTAGCGCTGATTTGCCTTTCCAGGTTGCTTGGTTGGCCAAAAAGGGCGTATGCGTTTTTTCCTGAATATATTCAGGAAAAAACGCATACGCCCTTTCTGGCCAAGGGCATCATTGTCAACGTTTTGCCGCTTTTCATGTGCTTTAAAGGCGATTCGAATCTACCTCCTGAAATCTGTTTCCTGCAATTCTGCCTTGATTTCAAATCCTCTTCTTTGCCTTCCCTCAATATATTTGTGGATGAGAGTTATCATTTATAACTCTGCAGGTTTGTGAATTGCAGTGCCCTGAACCTCCATTTTACAACTCGCTTTTTAGGGAGCTGGCCGCAAAAGCGCAGGATGGCTTCAGCCCCTGTTCTGGTTCCGGGGGGCAGGCTGAGCCTGTGGTTAATTCTTCTTCCTGATGGGAAAATAGAGTGACCTGTGCCTGTCCCAACACCAAGAGCTAGTCTTTCATTGGTTCCACGTCTTCCCGTTCATCCTCAGTACAAATTGCAACCTGTACGGAACAGGAGGTTAAAGGTGCTGATGCTCCATGGAGGGAGATTGCTAGTAAAATGGCTGGAATGGCGAACCCGGACACAAGCAAATGAGAAATGAGTTGCGTTTTAGAAACCTTTCCCCATCACACGGTGTACCATCTTCTGGGTATCTCATGCATGTTTTCGATGTAGGAAGATGCCCTTGAACCTGGAGATTTGGGACCCATGCGATGGGTACCACGCAGTATTACTTTAAAGGGTCTGCGTTTGCTCACCCAACCTCACCAAACCTCTCAGCCGCAACAGTGTCCACCCTTAGGTCTCATCCAGCTGTGGGTCTAGATATGGTCAATCCAGGTTGCATCACAGCCCCTGAACGCATTGTGTAAGAATTTCGCTCTCTTTCACTGTCTTTGTTTCACGGGTTTTTCAAAGTAATTTATTTTTATAATGGGGTTTAGCTGCTTTTCACTTCTGTGTTTATGCCGCTTTACACCCACTTGACACACTAACAGAGAGATATCTATACATAGGTTTTAAGATTATTACTAGTCAGATATATTCTTGTGCGATGAATAGGGCGTGTTGAGTCCAGTTCTCTGAGCAAGGAGTAGGTCTTGTCTATTACATATTGGGTTTATGGAACGGTATCTGAGCTAATTTGAAACCCTTGTTTTATGTATCACCCCACCTCACCTTTCCCGTTAAGCAGCCATAGTGTGTTTTCTGCATGTGTGACTCTGTTCTGTTTTGTAATTCAGTTCAAGTGTAACGGTTTTTACATTCCCTCTATAAGTGATACCTTATGAGAAGTGTCCTTTGCTGTGTGACTTATTTCACTTAGAGTCGTCGTACCTAAATCCACTCATCATGCTGCTACTAGCCTTATGACATTGATTTCACGGCTGAGTGATATTCCATTGTACATAAGGACCACAACTTCTTTATCCATTTTTCTCTTTCCTGGGATATTGAAGGTGGAATGAAGTGGAGGTCCTTGTCAACAGAGCAGCCCTAAACTTTGGGGTGCTTGTGTCTTGCTGATTTTTCATTTTCCCAATTTATACCCCCATGAGTGGAAGTGCCCTATGCTCTCTAAGCTTTGCTTTTTAGACGTTTCAGGACTCACCGTACACTTCTCCAGAGTGGCTGTTGACAATTTACATCCCGCCCATCAGTGTAGCAAGGCTCCCATTTCTCCATGGCCTGTCCTGCATTTCTGGTTTTGACACTTTTTTCAGCATGGCCCTTTTGACCGATGGGAAGCGAGACTTCTTTGTAGCGCTGATTTGCCTTTCCAGGTTGCTTGGTTGGCCAAAAAGGGCGTATGCGTTTTTTCCTGAATATATTCAGGAAAAAACGCATACGCCCTTTCTGGCCAAGGGCATCATTGTCAACGTTTTGCCGCTTTTCATGTGCTTTAAAGGCGATTCGAATCTACCTCCTGAAATCTGTTTCCTGCAATTCTGCCTTGATTTCAAATCCTCTTCTTTGCCTTCCCTCAATATATTTGTGGATGAGAGTTATCATTTATAACTCTGCAGGTTTGTGAATTGCAGTGCCCTGAACCTCCATTTTACAACTCGCTTTTTAGGGAGCTGGCCGCAAAAGCGCAGGATGGCTTCAGCCCCTGTTCTGGTTCCGGGGGGCAGGCTGAGCCTGTGGTTAATTCTTCTTCCTGATGGGAAAATAGAGTGACCTGTGCCTGTCCCAACACCAAGAGCTAGTCTTTCATTGGTTCCACGTCTTCCCGTTCATCCTCAGTACAAATTGCAACCTGTACGGAACAGGAGGTTAAAGGTGCTGATGCTCCAAGGAGGGAGATTGCTAGTAAAGTGGCTGGAATGGCGAACCCGGGCACAAGCAAATGAGAAATGAGTTGCGTTTTAGAAACCTTTCCCCATCACACGGTGTACCATCTTCTGGGTATCTCATGCATGTTTTCGATGTAGGAAGATGCCCTTGAACCTGGAGATTTGGGACCCATGCGATGGGTACCACGCAGTATTACTTTAAAGGGTCTGCGTTTGCTCACCCAACCTCTCCAAACCTCTCAGCCGCAACAGTGTCCACCCTTAGGTCTCATCCAGCTGTGGGTCTAGATATGGTCAATCCAGGTTGCATCACAGCCCCTGAACGCATTGTGTAAGAATTTCTCTCTCTTTCACTGTCTTTGTTTCACGGGTTTTTCAAAGTAATTTATTTTTATAATGGGGTTTAGCTGCTTTTCACTGCTGTGTTTATGCCGCTTTACACCCACTTGACACACTAACAGAGAGATATCAATACATAGGTTTTAAGATTATTACTAGTCAGATATATTCTTGTGCGGTGAATAGGGCGTGTTGAGTCCAGTTCTCTGAGCAAGGAGTAGGTCTTGTCTATTACATATTGGTTTTATGGAACGGTATCTGAGCTAATTTGAAACCCTTGTTTTATGTATCACCCCACCTCACCTTTCCCGTTAAGCAGCCATAGTGTGTTTTCTGCATGTGTGACTCTGTTCTGTTTTGTAATTCAGTTCAAGTGTAACGGTTTTTACATTCCCTCTATCAGTGATACCTTATGAGAAGTGTCCTTTTCTGTGTGACTAATTTCACTTAGAATCGTCGTACCTAAATCCACTCATCATGCTGCTACTAGCCTTATGACATTGATTTCATGGCTGAGTGATATTCCATTGTACATAAGGACCACAACTTCTTTATCCATTTTTCTCTTTCCTGGGATATTGAAGGTGGAATGAAGTGGAGGTCCTTGTCAACAGAGCAGCCCTAAACTTTGGGGTGCTTGTGTCTTGCTGATTTTTAATTTTCCCAATTTATACCCCCATGAGTGGAAGTGCCCTATGCTCTCTAAGCTTTGCTTTTTAGACGTTTCAGGACTCACCGTACACTTCTCCAGAGTGGCTGTTGACAATTTACATCCCGCCCATCAGTGTAGCAAGGCTCCCATTTCTCCATGGCCTGTCCTGCATTTCTGGTTTTGACACTTTTTTCAGCATGGCCCTTTTGACCGATGGGAAGCGAGACTTCTTTGTAGCGCTGATTTGCCTTTCCAGGTTGCTTGGTTGGCCAAAAAGGGCGTATGCGTTTTTTCCTGAATATATTCAGGAAAAAACGCATACGCCCTTTTTGGCCAAGGGCATCATTGTCAACGTTTTGCCGCTTTTCATGTGCTTTAAATGCGATTCGAATCTACCTCCTGAAATCTGTTTCCTGCAATTCTGCCTTGATTTCAAATCCTCTTCTTTGCCTTCCCTCAATATATTTGTGGATGAGAGTTATCATTTATAACTCTGCAGGTTTGTGAATTGCAGTGCCCTGAACCTCCATTTTACAACTCGCTTTTTAGGGAGCTGGCCGCAAAAGCGCAGGATGGCTTCAGGCCCTGTTCTGGTTCCGGGGGGCAGGCTGAGCCTGTGGTTAATTCTTCTTCCTGATGGGAAAATAGAGTGACCTGTGCCTGTCCCAACACCAAGAGCTAGTCTTTCATTGGTTCCACGTCTTCCCGTTCATCCTCAGTACAAATTGCAACCTGTACGGAACAGGAGGTTAAAGGTGCTGATGCTCCAAGGAGGGAGATTGCTAGTAAAGTGGCTGGAATGGCGAACCCGGGCACAAGCAAATGAGAAATGAGTTGCGTTTTAGAAACCTTTCCCCGTCACACGGTGTACCATCTTCTGGGTATCTCATGCATGTT
Source organism: Balaenoptera borealis (assembly GCF_965194805.1). Classification (NCBI taxonomy): domain Eukaryota; kingdom Metazoa; phylum Chordata; class Mammalia; order Artiodactyla; family Balaenopteridae; genus Balaenoptera; species Balaenoptera borealis. The sequence continues at coordinate 151,884 of NW_028122962.1, forward strand.
TTCGATGTAGGAAGATGCCCTTGAACCTGGAGATTTGGGACCCATGCGATGGGTACCAGGCAGTATTACTTTAAAGGGTCTGCGTTTGCTCACCCAACCTCACCAAACCTCTCAGCCGCAACAGTGTCCACCCTTAGGTCTCATCCAGCTGTGGGTCTAGATATGGTCAATCCAGGTTGCATCACAGCCCCTGAACGCATTGTGTAAGAATTTCTCTCTCTTTCACTGTCTTTGTTTCATGGGTTTTTCAAAGTAATTTATTTTTATAATGGGGTTTAGCTGCTTTTCACTGCTGTGTTTATGCCGCTTTTTACCCACTTGACACACTAACAGAGACATATCAATACATAGGTTTTAAGATTATTACTAGTCAGATATATTCTTGTGCGGTGAATAGGGCGTGTTGAGTCCAGTTCTCTGAGCAAGGAGTAGGTCTTGTCTATTACATATTGGGTTTATGGAACGGTATCTGAGCTAATTTGAAACCCTTGTTTTATGTATCACCCCACCTCACCTTTCCCGTTAAGCAGCCATAGTGTGTTTTCTGCATGTGTGACTCTGTTCTGTTTTGTAATTCAGTTCAAGTGTAACGGTTTTTACATTCCCTCTATAAGTGATACCTTATGAGAAGTGCCTTTGCTGTGTGACTTATTTCACTTAGAGTCGTCGTACCTAAATCCACTCATCATGCTGCTACTAGCCTTATGACATTGATTTCACGGCTGAGTGATATTCCATTGTACATAAGGACCACAACTTCTTTATCCATTTTTCTCTTTCCTGGGATATTGAAGGTGGAATGAAGTGGAGGTCCTTGTCAACAGAGCAGCCCTAAACTTTGGGGTGCTTGTGTCTTGCTGATTTTTCATTTTCCCAATTTATACCCCCATGAGTGGAAGTGCCCTATGCTCTCTAAGCTTTGCTTTTTAGACGTTTCAGGACTCACCGTACACTTCTCCAGAGTGGCTGTTGACAATTTACATCCCGCCCATCAGTGTAGCAAGGCTCCCATTTCTCCATGGCCTGTCCTGCATTTCTGGTTTTGACACTTTTTTCAGCATGGCCCTTTTGACCAATGGGAAGCGAGACATCTTTGTAGCGCTGATTTGCCTTTCCAGGTTGCTTGGTTGGCCAAAAAGGGCGTATGCGTTTTTTCCTGAATATATTCAGGAAAAAACGCATACGCCCTTTCTGGCCAAGGGCATCATTGTCAACGTTTTGCCGCTTTTCATGTGCTTTAAAGGCGATTCGAATCTACCTCCTGAAATCTGTTTCCTGCAATTCTGCCTTGATTTCAAATCCTCTTCTTTGCCTTCCCTCAATATATTTGTGGATGAGAGTTATCATTTATAACTCTGCAGGTTTGTGAATTGCAGTGCCCTGAACCTCCATTTTACAACTCGCTTTTTAGGGAGCTGGCCGCAAAAGCGCAGGATGGCTTCAGCCCCTGTTCTGGTTCCGGGGGGCAGGCTGAGCCTGTGGTTAATTCTTCTTCCTGATGGGAAAATAGAGTGACCTGTGCCTGTCCCAACACCAAGAGCTAGTCTTTCATTGGTTCCACGTCTTCCCGTTCATCCTCAGTACAAATTGCAACCTGTACGGAACAGGAGGTTAAAGGTGCTGATGCTCCATGGAGGGAGATTGCTAGTAAAATGGCTGGAATGGCGAACCCGGACACAAGCAAATGAGAAATGAGTTGCGTTTTAGAAACCTTTCCCCATCACACGGTGTACCATCTTCTGGGTATCTCATGCATGTTTTCGATGTAGGAAGATGCCCTTGAACCTGGAGATTTGGGACCCATGCGATGGGTACCACGCAGTATTACTTTAAAGGGTCTGCGTTTGCTCACCCAACCTCACCAAACCTCTCAGCCGCAACAGTGTCCACCCTTAGGTCTCATCCAGCTGTGGGTCTAGATATGGTCAATCCAGGTTGCATCACAGCCCCTGAACGCATTGTGTAAGAATTTCGCTCTCTTTCACTGTCTTTGTTTCACGGGTTTTTCAAAGTAATTTATTTTTATAATGGGGTTTAGCTGCTTTTCACTTCTGTGTTTATGCCGCTTTACACCCACTTGACACACTAACAGAGAGATATCTATACATAGGTTTTAAGATTATTACTAGTCAGATATATTCTTGTGCGATGAATAGGGCGTGTTGAGTCCAGTTCTCTGAGCAAGGAGTAGGTCTTGTCTATTACATATTGGGTTTATGGAACGGTATCTGAGCTAATTTGAAACCCTTGTTTTATGTATCACCCCACCTCACCTTTCCCGTTAAGCAGCCATAGTGTGTTTTCTGCATGTGTGACTCTGTTCTGTTTTGTAATTCAGTTCAAGTGTAACGGTTTTTACATTCCCTCTATAAGTGATACCTTATGAGAAGTGTCCTTTGCTGTGTGACTTATTTCACTTAGAGTCGTCGTACCTAAATCCACTCATCATGCTGCTACTAGCCTTATGACATTGATTTCACGGCTGAGTGATATTCCATTGTACATAAGGACCACAACTTCTTTATCCATTTTTCTCTTTCCTGGGATATTGAAGGTGGAATGAAGTGGAGGTCCTTGTCAACAGAGCAGCCCTAAACTTTGGGGTGCTTGTGTCTTGCTGATTTTTAATTTTCCCAATTTATACCCCCATGAGTGGAAGTGCCCTATGCTCTCTAAGCTTTGCTTTTTAGACGTTTCAGGACTCACCGTACACTTCTCCAGAGTGGCTGTTGACAATTTACATCCCGCCCATCAGTGTAGCAAGGCTCCCATTTCTCCATGGCCTGTCCTGCATTTCTGGTTTTGACACTTTTTTCAGCATGGCCCTTTTGACCGATGGGAAGCGAGACTTCTTTGTAGCGCTGATTTGCCTTTCCAGGTTGCTTGGTTGGCCAAAAAGGGCGTATGCGTTTTTTCCTGAATATATTCAGGAAAAAACGCATACGCCCTTTCTGGCCAAGGGCATCATTGTCAACGTTTTGCCGCTTTTCATGTGCTTTAAAGGCGATTCGAATCTACCTCCTGAAATCTGTTTCCTGCAATTCTGCCTTGATTTCAAATCCTCTTCTTTGCCTTCCCTCAATATATTTGTGGATGAGAGTTATCATTTATAACTCTGCAGGTTTGTGAATTGCAGTGCCCTGAACCTCCATTTTACAACTCGCTTTTTAGGGAGCTGGCCGCAAAAGCGCAGGATGGCTTCAGGCCCTGTTCTGGTTCCGGGGGGCAGGCTGAGCCTGTGGTTAATTCTTCTTCCTGATGGGAAAATAGAGTGACCTGTGCCTGTCCCAACACCAAGAGCTAGTCTTTCATTGGTTCCACGTCTTCCCGTTCATCCTCAGTACAAATTGCAACCTGTACGGAACAGGAGGTTAAAGGTGCTGATGCTCCAAGGAGGGAGATTGCTAGTAAAGTGGCTGGAATGGCGAACCCGGGCACAAGCAAATGAGAAATGAGTTGCGTTTTAGAAACCTTTCCCCGTCACACGGTGTACCATCTTCTGGGTATCTCATGCATGTTTTCGATGTAGGAAGATGCCCTTGAACCTGGAGATTTGGGACCCATGCGATGGGTACCAGGCAGTATTACTTTAAAGGGTCTGCGTTTGCTCACCCAACCTCACCAAACCTCTCAGCCGCAACAGTGTCCACCCTTAGGTCTCATCCAGCTGTGGGTCTAGATATGGTCAATCCAGGTTGCATCACAGCCCCTGAACGCATTGTGTAAGAATTTCTCTCTCTTTCACTGTCTTTGTTTCATGGGTTTTTCAAAGTAATTTATTTTTATAATGGGGTTTAGCTGCTTTTCACTGCTGTGTTTATGCCGCTTTTTACCCACTTGACACACTAACAGAGACATATCAATACATAGGTTTTAAGATTATTACTAGTCAGATATATTCTTGTGCGGTGAATAGGGCGTGTTGAGTCCAGTTCTCTGAGCAAGGAGTAGGTCTTGTCTATTACATATTGGGTTTATGGAACGGTATCTGAGCTAATTTGAAACCCTTGTTTTATGTATCACCCCACCTCACCTTTCCCGTTAAGCAGCCATAGTGTGTTTTCTGCATGTGTGACTCTGTTCTGTTTTGTAATTCAGTTCAAGTGTAACGGTTTTTACATTCCCTCTATAAGTGATACCTTATGAGAAGTGCCTTTGCTGTGTGACTTATTTCACTTAGAGTCGTCGTACCTAAATCCACTCATCATGCTGCTACTAGCCTTATGACATTGATTTCACGGCTGAGTGATATTCCATTGTACATAAGGACCACAACTTCTTTATCCATTTTTCTCTTTCCTGGGATATTGAAGGTGGAATGAAGTGGAGGTCCTTGTCAACAGAGCAGCCCTAAACTTTGGGGTGCTTGTGTCTTGCTGATTTTTAATTTTCCCAATTTATACCCCCATGAGTGGAAGTGCCCTATGCTCTCTAAGCTTTGCTTTTTAGACGTTTCAGGACTCACCGTACACTTCTCCAGAGTGGCTGTTGACAATTTACATCCCGCCCATCAGTGTAGCAAGGCTCCCATTTCTCCATGGCCTGTCCTGCATTTCTGGTTTTGACACTTTTTTCAGCATGGCCCTTTTGACCAATGGGAAGCGAGACATCTTTGTAGCGCTGATTTGCCTTTCCAGGTTGCTTGGTTGGCCAAAAAGGGCGTATGCGTTTTTTCCTGAATATATTCAGGAAAAAACGCATACGCCCTTTCTGGCCAAGGGCATCATTGTCAACGTTTTGCCGCTTTTCATGTGCTTTAAAGGCGATTCGAATCTACCTCCTGAAATCTGTTTCCTGCAATTCTGCCTTGATTTCAAATCCTCTTCTTTGCCTTCCCTCAATATATTTGTGGATGAGAGTTATCATTTATAACTCTGCAGGTTTGTGAATTGCAGTGCCCTGAACCTCCATTTTACAACTCGCTTTTTAGGGAGCTGGCCGCAAAAGCGCAGGATGGCTTCAGCCCCTGTTCTGGTTCCGGGGGGCAGGCTGAGCCTGTGGTTAATTCTTCTTCCTGATGGGAAAATAGAGTGACCTGTGCCTGTCCCAACACCAAGAGCTAGTCTTTCATTGGTTCCACGTCTTCCCGTTCATCCTCAGTACAAATTGCAACCTGTACGGAACAGGAGGTTAAAGGTGCTGATGCTCCAAGGAGGGAGATTGCTAGTAAAGTGGCTGGAATGGCGAACCCGGGCACAAGCAAATGAGAAATGAGTTGCGTTTTAGAAACCTTTCCCCGTCACACGGTGTACCATCTTCTGGGTATCTCATGCATGTTTTCGATGTAGGAAGATGCCCTTGAACCTGGAGATTTGGGACCCATGCGATGGGTACCAGGCAGTATTACTTTAAAGGGTCTGCGTTTGCTCACCCAACCTCACCAAACCTCTCAGCCGCAACAGTGTCCACCCTTAGGTCTCATCCAGCTGTGGGTCTAGATATGGTCAATCCAGGTTGCATCACAGCCCCTGAACGCATTGTGTAAGAATTTCTCTCTCTTTCACTGTCTTTGTTTCATGGGTTTTTCAAAGTAATTTATTTTTATAATGGGGTTTAGCTGCTTTTCACTGCTGTGTTTATGCCGCTTTTTACCCACTTGACACACTAACAGAGACATATCAATACATAGGTTTTAAGATTATTACTAGTCAGATATATTCTTGTGCGGTGAATAGGGCGTGTTGAGTCCAGTTCTCTGAGCAAGGAGTAGGTCTTGTCTATTACATATTGGGTTTATGGAACGGTATCTGAGCTAATTTGAAACCCTTGTTTTATGTATCACCCCACCTCACCTTTCCCGTTAAGCAGCCATAGTGTGTTTTCTGCATGTGTGACTCTGTTCTGTTTTGTAATTCAGTTCAAGTGTAACGGTTTTTACATTCCCTCTATAAGTGATACCTTATGAGAAGTGCCTTTGCTGTGTGACTTATTTCACTTAGAGTCGTCGTACCTAAATCCACTCATCATGCTGCTACTAGCCTTATGACATTGATTTCACGGCTGAGTGATATTCCATTGTACATAAGGACCACAACTTCTTTATCCATTTTTCTCTTTCCTGGGATATTGAAGGTGGAATGAAGTGGAGGTCCTTGTCAACAGAGCAGCCCTAAACTTTGGGGTGCTTGTGTCTTGCTGATTTTTCATTTTCCCAATTTATACCCCCATGAGTGGAAGTGCCCTATGCTCTCTAAGCTTTGCTTTTTAGACGTTTCAGGACTCACCGTACACTTCTCCAGAGTGGCTGTTGACAATTTACATCCCGCCCATCAGTGTAGCAAGGCTCCCATTTCTCCATGGCCTGTCCTGCATTTCTGGTTTTGACACTTTTTTCAGCATGGCCCTTTTGACCAATGGGAAGCGAGACATCTTTGTAGCGCTGATTTGCCTTTCCAGGTTGCTTGGTTGGCCAAAAAGGGCGTATGCGTTTTTTCCTGAATATATTCAGGAAAAAACGCATACGCCCTTTCTGGCCAAGGGCATCATTGTCAACGTTTTGCCGCTTTTCATGTGCTTTAAAGGCGATTCGAATCTACCTCCTGAAATCTGTTTCCTGCAATTCTGCCTTGATTTCAAATCCTCTTCTTTGCCTTCCCTCAATATATTTGTGGATGAGAGTTATCATTTATAACTCTGCAGGTTTGTGAATTGCAGTGCCCTGAACCTCCATTTTACAACTCGCTTTTTAGGGAGCTGGCCGCAAAAGCGCAGGATGGCTTCAGCCCCTGTTCTGGTTCCGGGGGGCAGGCTGAGCCTGTGGTTAATTCTTCTTCCTGATGGGAAAATAGAGTGACCTGTGCCTGTCCCAACACCAAGAGCTAGTCTTTCATTGGTTCCACGTCTTCCCGTTCATCCTCAGTACAAATTGCAACCTGTACGGAACAGGAGGTTAAAGGTGCTGATGCTCCATGGAGGGAGATTGCTAGTAAAATGGCTGGAATGGCGAACCCGGACACAAGCAAATGAGAAATGAGTTGCGTTTTAGAAACCTTTCCCCATCACACGGTGTACCATCTTCTGGGTATCTCATGCATGTTTTCGATGTAGGAAGATGCCCTTGAACCTGGAGATTTGGGACCCATGCGATGGGTACCACGCAGTATTACTTTAAAGGGTCTGCGTTTGCTCACCCAACCTCACCAAACCTCTCAGCCGCAACAGTGTCCACCCTTAGGTCTCATCCAGCTGTGGGTCTAGATATGGTCAATCCAGGTTGCATCACAGCCCCTGAACGCATTGTGTAAGAATTTCGCTCTCTTTCACTGTCTTTGTTTCACGGGTTTTTCAAAGTAATTTATTTTTATAATGGGGTTTAGCTGCTTTTCACTTCTGTGTTTATGCCGCTTTACACCCACTTGACACACTAACAGAGAGATATCTATACATAGGTTTTAAGATTATTACTAGTCAGATATATTCTTGTGCGATGAATAGGGCGTGTTGAGTCCAGTTCTCTGAGCAAGGAGTAGGTCTTGTCTATTACATATTGGGTTTATGGAACGGTATCTGAGCTAATTTGAAACCCTTGTTTTATGTATCACCCCACCTCACCTTTCCCGTTAAGCAGCCATAGTGTGTTTTCTGCATGTGTGACTCTGTTCTGTTTTGTAATTCAGTTCAAGTGTAACGGTTTTTACATTCCCTCTATAAGTGATACCTTATGAGAAGTGTCCTTTGCTGTGTGACTTATTTCACTTAGAGTCGTCGTACCTAAATCCACTCATCATGCTGCTACTAGCCTTATGACATTGATTTCACGGCTGAGTGATATTCCATTGTACATAAGGACCACAACTTCTTTATCCATTTTTCTCTTTCCTGGGATATTGAAGGTGGAATGAAGTGGAGGTCCTTGTCAACAGAGCAGCCCTAAACTTTGGGGTGCTTGTGTCTTGCTGATTTTTAATTTTCCCAATTTATACCCCCATGAGTGGAAGTGCCCTATGCTCTCTAAGCTTTGCTTTTTAGACGTTTCAGGACTCACCGTACACTTCTCCAGAGTGGCTGTTGACAATTTACATCCCGCCCATCAGTGTAGCAAGGCTCCCATTTCTCCATGGCCTGTCCTGCATTTCTGGTTTTGACACTTTTTTCAGCATGGCCCTTTTGACCGATGGGAAGCGAGACTTCTTTGTAGCGCTGATTTGCCTTTCCAGGTTGCTTGGTTGGCCAAAAAGGGCGTATGCGTTTTTTCCTGAATATATTCAGGAAAAAACGCATACGCCCTTTCTGGCCAAGGGCATCATTGTCAACGTTTTGCCGCTTTTCATGTGCTTTAAAGGCGATTCGAATCTACCTCCTGAAATCTGTTTCCTGCAATTCTGCCTTGATTTCAAATCCTCTTCTTTGCCTTCCCTCAATATATTTGTGGATGAGAGTTATCATTTATAACTCTGCAGGTTTGTGAATTGCAGTGCCCTGAACCTCCATTTTACAACTCGCTTTTTAGGGAGCTGGCCGCAAAAGCGCAGGATGGCTTCAGGCCCTGTTCTGGTTCCGGGGGGCAGGCTGAGCCTGTGGTTAATTCTTCTTCCTGATGGGAAAATAGAGTGACCTGTGCCTGTCCCAACACCAAGAGCTAGTCTTTCATTGGTTCCACGTCTTCCCGTTCATCCTCAGTACAAATTGCAACCTGTACGGAACAGGAGGTTAAAGGTGCTGATGCTCCAAGGAGGGAGATTGCTAGTAAAGTGGCTGGAATGGCGAACCCGGGCACAAGCAAATGAGAAATGAGTTGCGTTTTAGAAACCTTTCCCCGTCACACGGTGTACCATCTTCTGGGTATCTCATGCATGTTTTCGATGTAGGAAGATGCCCTTGAACCTGGAGATTTGGGACCCATGCGATGGGTACCAGGCAGTATTACTTTAAAGGGTCTGCGTTTGCTCACCCAACCTCACCAAACCTCTCAGCCGCAACAGTGTCCACCCTTAGGTCTCATCCAGCTGTGGGTCTAGATATGGTCAATCCAGGTTGCATCACAGCCCCTGAACGCATTGTGTAAGAATTTCTCTCTCTTTCACTGTCTTTGTTTCATGGGTTTTTCAAAGTAATTTATTTTTATAATGGGGTTTAGCTGCTTTTCACTGCTGTGTTTATGCCGCTTTTTACCCACTTGACACACTAACAGAGACATATCAATACATAGGTTTTAAGATTATTACTAGTCAGATATATTCTTGTGCGGTGAATAGGGCGTGTTGAGTCCAGTTCTCTGAGCAAGGAGTAGGTCTTGTCTATTACATATTGGGTTTATGGAACGGTATCTGAGCTAATTTGAAACCCTTGTTTTATGTATCACCCCACCTCACCTTTCCCGTTAAGCAGCCATAGTGTGTTTTCTGCATGTGTGACTCTGTTCTGTTTTGTAATTCAGTTCAAGTGTAACGGTTTTTACATTCCCTCTATAAGTGATACCTTATGAGAAGTGCCTTTGCTGTGTGACTTATTTCACTTAGAGTCGTCGTACCTAAATCCACTCATCATGCTGCTACTAGCCTTATGACATTGATTTCACGGCTGAGTGATATTCCATTGTACATAAGGACCACAACTTCTTTATCCATTTTTCTCTTTCCTGGGATATTGAAGGTGGAATGAAGTGGAGGTCCTTGTCAACAGAGCAGCCCTAAACTTTGGGGTGCTTGTGTCTTGCTGATTTTTAATTTTCCCAATTTATACCCCCATGAGTGGAAGTGCCCTATGCTCTCTAAGCTTTGCTTTTTAGACGTTTCAGGACTCACCGTACACTTCTCCAGAGTGGCTGTTGACAATTTACATCCCGCCCATCAGTGTAGCAAGGCTCCCATTTCTCCATGGCCTGTCCTGCATTTCTGGTTTTGACACTTTTTTCAGCATGGCCCTTTTGACCAATGGGAAGCGAGACATCTTTGTAGCGCTGATTTGCCTTTCCAGGTTGCTTGGTTGGCCAAAAAGGGCGTATGCGTTTTTTCCTGAATATATTCAGGAAAAAACGCATACGCCCTTTCTGGCCAAGGGCATCATTGTCAACGTTTTGCCGCTTTTCATGTGCTTTAAAGGCGATTCGAATCTACCTCCTGAAATCTGTTTCCTGCAATTCTGCCTTGATTTCAAATCCTCTTCTTTGCCTTCCCTCAATATATTTGTGGATGAGAGTTATCATTTATAACTCTGCAGGTTTGTGAATTGCAGTGCCCTGAACCTCCATTTTACAACTCGCTTTTTAGGGAGCTGGCCGCAAAAGCGCAGGATGGCTTCAGCCCCTGTTCTGGTTCCGGGGGGCAGGCTGAGCCTGTGGTTAATTCTTCTTCCTGATGGGAAAATAGAGTGACCTGTGCCTGTCCCAACACCAAGAGCTAGTCTTTCATTGGTTCCACGTCTTCCCGTTCATCCTCAGTACAAATTGCAACCTGTACGGAACAGGAGGTTAAAGGTGCTGATGCTCCATGGAGGGAGATTGCTAGTAAAATGGCTGGAATGGCGAACCCGGACACAAGCAAATGAGAAATGAGTTGCGTTTTAGAAACCTTTCCCCATCACACGGTGTACCATCTTCTGGGTATCTCATGCATGTTTTCGATGTAGGAAGATGCCCTTGAACCTGGAGATTTGGGACCCATGCGATGGGTACCACGCAGTATTACTTTAAAGGGTCTGCGTTTGCTCACCCAACCTCACCAAACCTCTCAGCCGCAACAGTGTCCACCCTTAGGTCTCATCCAGCTGTGGGTCTAGATATGGTCAATCCAGGTTGCATCACAGCCCCTGAACGCATTGTGTAAGAATTTCGCTCTCTTTCACTGTCTTTGTTTCACGGGTTTTTCAAAGTAATTTATTTTTATAATGGGGTTTAGCTGCTTTTCACTTCTGTGTTTATGCCGCTTTACACCCACTTGACACACTAACAGAGAGATATCTATACATAGGTTTTAAGATTATTACTAGTCAGATATATTCTTGTGCGATGAATAGGGCGTGTTGAGTCCAGTTCTCTGAGCAAGGAGTAGGTCTTGTCTATTACATATTGGGTTTATGGAACGGTATCTGAGCTAATTTGAAACCCTTGTTTTATGTATCACCCCACCTCACCTTTCCCGTTAAGCAGCCATAGTGTGTTTTCTGCATGTGTGACTCTGTTCTGTTTTGTAATTCAGTTCAAGTGTAACGGTTTTTACATTCCCTCTATAAGTGATACCTTATGAGAAGTGTCCTTTGCTGTGTGACTTATTTCACTTAGAGTCGTCGTACCTAAATCCACTCATCATGCTGCTACTAGCCTTATGACATTGATTTCACGGCTGAGTGATATTCCATTGTACATAAGGACCACAACTTCTTTATCCATTTTTCTCTTTCCTGGGATATTGAAGGTGGAATGAAGTGGAGGTCCTTGTCAACAGAGCAGCCCTAAACTTTGGGGTGCTTGTGTCTTGCTGATTTTTCATTTTCCCAATTTATACCCCCATGAGTGGAAGTGCCCTATGCTCTCTAAGCTTTGCTTTTTAGACGTTTCAGGACTCACCGTACACTTCTCCAGAGTGGCTGTTGACAATTTACATCCCGCCCATCAGTGTAGCAAGGCTCCCATTTCTCCATGGCCTGTCCTGCATTTCTGGTTTTGACACTTTTTTCAGCATGGCCCTTTTGACCGATGGGAAGCGAGACTTCTTTGTAGCGCTGATTTGCCTTTCCAGGTTGCTTGGTTGGCCAAAAAGGGCGTATGCGTTTTTTCCTGAATATATTCAGGAAAAAACGCATACGCCCTTTCTGGCCAAGGGCATCATTGTCAACGTTTTGCCGCTTTTCATGTGCTTTAAAGGCGATTCGAATCTACCTCCTGAAATCTGTTTCCTGCAATTCTGCCTTGATTTCAAATCCTCTTCTTTGCCTTCCCTCAATATATTTGTGGATGAGAGTTATCATTTATAACTCTGCAGGTTTGTGAATTGCAGTGCCCTGAACCTCCATTTTACAACTCGCTTTTTAGGGAGCTGGCCGCAAAAGCGCAGGATGGCTTCAGGCCCTGTTCTGGTTCCGGGGGGCAGGCTGAGCCTGTGGTTAATTCTTCTTCCTGATGGGAAAATAGAGTGACCTGTGCCTGTCCCAACACCAAGAGCTAGTCTTTCATTGGTTCCACGTCTTCCCGTTCATCCTCAGTACAAATTGCAACCTGTACGGAACAGGAGGTTAAAGGTGCTGATGCTCCAAGGAGGGAGATTGCTAGTAAAGTGGCTGGAATGGCGAACCCGGGCACAAGCAAATGAGAAATGAGTTGCGTTTTAGAAACCTTTCCCCATCACACGGTGTACCATCTTCTGGGTATCTCATGCATGTTTTCGATGTAGGAAGATGCCCTTGAACCTGGAGATTTGGGACCCATGCGATGGGTACCACGCAGTATTACTTTAAAGGGTCTGCGTTTGCTCACCCAACCTCTCCAAACCTCTCAGCCGCAACAGTGTCCACCCTTAGGTCTCATCCAGCTGTGGGTCTAGATATGGTCAATCCAGGTTGCATCACAGCCCCTGAACGCATTGTGTAAGAATTTCTCTCTCTTTCACTGTCTTTGTTTCACGGGTTTTTCAAAGTAATTTATTTTTATAATGGGGTTTAGCTGCTTTTCACTGCTGTGTTTATGCCGCTTTACACCCACTTGACACACTAACAGAGAGATATCAATACATAGGTTTTAAGATTATTACTAGTCAGATATATTCTTGTGCGGTGAATAGGGCGTGTTGAGTCCAGTTCTCTGAGCAAGGAGTAGGTCTTGTCTATTACATATTGGTTTTATGGAACGGTATCTGAGCTAATTTGAAACCCTTGTTTTATGTATCACCCCACCTCACCTTTCCCGTTAAGCAGCCATAGTGTGTTTTCTGCATGTGTGACTCTGTTCTGTTTTGTAATTCAGTTCAAGTGTAACGGTTTTTACATTCCCTCTATCAGTGATACCTTATGAGAAGTGTCCTTTTCTGTGTGACTAATTTCACTTAGAATCGTCGTACCTAAATCCACTCATCATGCTGCTACTAGCCTTATGACATTGATTTCATGGCTGAGTGATATTCCATTGTACATAAGGACCACAACTTCTTTATCCATTTTTCTCTTTCCTGGGATATTGAAGGTGGAATGAAGTGGAGGTCCTTGTCAACAGAGCAGCCCTAAACTTTGGGGTGCTTGTGTCTTGCTGATTTTTAATTTTCCCAATTTATACCCCCATGAGTGGAAGTGCCCTATGCTCTCTAAGCTTTGCTTTTTAGACGTTTCAGGACTCACCGTACACTTCTCCAGAGTGGCTGTTGACAATTTACATCCCGCCCATCAGTGTAGCAAGGCTCCCATTTCTCCATGGCCTGTCCTGCATTTCTGGTTTTGACACTTTTTTCAGCATGGCCCTTTTGACCAATGGGAAGCGAGACATCTTTGTAGCGCTGATTTGCCTTTCCAGGTTGCTTGGTTGGCCAAAAAGGGCGTATGCGTTTTTTCCTGAATATATTCAGGAAAAAACGCATACGCCCTTTCTGGCCAAGGGCATCATTGTCAACGTTTTGCCGCTTTTCATGTGCTTTAAAGGCGATTCGAATCTACCTCCTGAAATCTGTTTCCTGCAATTCTGCCTTGATTTCAAATCCTCTTCTTTGCCTTCCCTCAATATATTTGTGGATGAGAGTTATCATTTATAACTCTGCAGGTTTGTGAATTGCAGTGCCCTGAACCTCCATTTTACAACTCGCTTTTTAGGGAGCTGGCCGCAAAAGCGCAGGATGGCTTCAGCCCCTGTTCTGGTTCCGGGGGGCAGGCTGAGCCTGTGGTTAATTCTTCTTCCTGATGGGAAAATAGAGTGACCTGTGCCTGTCCCAACACCAAGAGCTAGTCTTTCATTGGTTCCACGTCTTCCCGTTCATCCTCAGTACAAATTGCAACCTGTACGGAACAGGAGGTTAAAGGTGCTGATGCTCCATGGAGGGAGATTGCTAGTAAAATGGCTGGAATGGCGAACCCGGACACAAGCAAATGAGAAATGAGTTGCGTTTTAGAAACCTTTCCCCATCACACGGTGTACCATCTTCTGGGTATCTCATGCATGTTTTCGATGTAGGAAGATGCCCTTGAACCTGGAGATTTGGGACCCATGCGATGGGTACCACGCAGTATTACTTTAAAGGGTCTGCGTTTGCTCACCCAACCTCACCAAACCTCTCAGCCGCAACAGTGTCCACCCTTAGGTCTCATCCAGCTGTGGGTCTAGATATGGTCAATCCAGGTTGCATCACAGCCCCTGAACGCATTGTGTAAGAATTTCGCTCTCTTTCACTGTCTTTGTTTCACGGGTTTTTCAAAGTAATTTATTTTTATAATGGGGTTTAGCTGCTTTTCACTTCTGTGTTTATGCCGCTTTACACCCACTTGACACACTAACAGAGAGATATCTATACATAGGTTTTAAGATTATTACTAGTCAGATATATTCTTGTGCGATGAATAGGGCGTGTTGAGTCCAGTTCTCTGAGCAAGGAGTAGGTCTTGTCTATTACATATTGGGTTTATGGAACGGTATCTGAGCTAATTTGAAACCCTTGTTTTATGTATCACCCCACCTCACCTTTCCCGTTAAGCAGCCATAGTGTGTTTTCTGCATGTGTGACTCTGTTCTGTTTTGTAATTCAGTTCAAGTGTAACGGTTTTTACATTCCCTCTATAAGTGATACCTTATGAGAAGTGTCCTTTGCTGTGTGACTTATTTCACTTAGAGTCGTCGTACCTAAATCCACTCATCATGCTGCTACTAGCCTTATGACATTGATTTCACGGCTGAGTGATATTCCATTGTACATAAGGACCACAACTTCTTTATCCATTTTTCTCTTTCCTGGGATATTGAAGGTGGAATGAAGTGGAGGTCCTTGTCAACAGAGCAGCCCTAAACTTTGGGGTGCTTGTGTCTTGCTGATTTTTCATTTTCCCAATTTATACCCCCATGAGTGGAAGTGCCCTATGCTCTCTAAGCTTTGCTTTTTAGACGTTTCAGGACTCACCGTACACTTCTCCAGAGTGGCTGTTGACAATTTACATCCCGCCCATCAGTGTAGCAAGGCTCCCATTTCTCCATGGCCTGTCCTGCATTTCTGGTTTTGACACTTTTTTCAGCATGGCCCTTTTGACCGATGGGAAGCGAGACTTCTTTGTAGCGCTGATTTGCCTTTCCAGGTTGCTTGGTTGGCCAAAAAGGGCGTATGCGTTTTTTCCTGAATATATTCAGGAAAAAACGCATACGCCCTTTCTGGCCAAGGGCATCATTGTCAACGTTTTGCCGCTTTTCATGTGCTTTAAAGGCGATTCGAATCTACCTCCTGAAATCTGTTTCCTGCAATTCTGCCTTGATTTCAAATCCTCTTCTTTGCCTTCCCTCAATATATTTGTGGATGAGAGTTATCATTTATAACTCTGCAGGTTTGTGAATTGCAGTGCCCTGAACCTCCATTTTACAACTCGCTTTTTAGGGAGCTGGCCGCAAAAGCGCAGGATGGCTTCAGGCCCTGTTCTGGTTCCGGGGGGCAGGCTGAGCCTGTGGTTAATTCTTCTTCCTGATGGGAAAATAGAGTGACCTGTGCCTGTCCCAACACCAAGAGCTAGTCTTTCATTGGTTCCACGTCTTCCCGTTCATCCTCAGTACAAATTGCAACCTGTACGGAACAGGAGGTTAAAGGTGCTGATGCTCCAAGGAGGGAGATTGCTAGTAAAGTGGCTGGAATGGCGAACCCGGGCACAAGCAAATGAGAAATGAGTTGCGTTTTAGAAACCTTTCCCCATCACACGGTGTACCATCTTCTGGGTATCTCATGCATGTTTTCGATGTAGGAAGATGCCCTTGAACCTGGAGATTTGGGACCCATGCGATGGGTACCACGCAGTATTACTTTAAAGGGTCTGCGTTTGCTCACCCAACCTCTCCAAACCTCTCAGCCGCAACAGTGTCCACCCTTAGGTCTCATCCAGCTGTGGGTCTAGATATGGTCAATCCAGGTTGCATCACAGCCCCTGAACGCATTGTGTAAGAATTTCTCTCTCTTTCACTGTCTTTGTTTCACGGGTTTTTCAAAGTAATTTATTTTTATAATGGGGTTTAGCTGCTTTTCACTGCTGTGTTTATGCCGCTTTACACCCACTTGACACACTAACAGAGAGATATCAATACATAGGTTTTAAGATTATTACTAGTCAGATATATTCTTGTGCGGTGAATAGGGCGTGTTGAGTCCAGTTCTCTGAGCAAGGAGTAGGTCTTGTCTATTACATATTGGTTTTATGGAACGGTATCTGAGCTAATTTGAAACCCTTGTTTTATGTATCACCCCACCTCACCTTTCCCGTTAAGCAGCCATAGTGTGTTTTCTGCATGTGTGACTCTGTTCTGTTTTGTAATTCAGTTCAAGTGTAACGGTTTTTACATTCCCTCTATCAGTGATACCTTATGAGAAGTGTCCTTTTCTGTGTGACTAATTTCACTTAGAATCGTCGTACCTAAATCCACTCATCATGCTGCTACTAGCCTTATGACATTGATTTCATGGCTGAGTGATATTCCATTGTACATAAGGACCACAACTTCTTTATCCATTTTTCTCTTTCCTGGGATATTGAAGGTGGAATGAAGTGGAGGTCCTTGTCAACAGAGCAGCCCTAAACTTTGGGGTGCTTGTGTCTTGCTGATTTTTAATTTTCCCAATTTATACCCCATGAGTGGAAGTGCCCTATGCTCTCTAAGCTTTGCTTTTTAGACGTTTCAGGACTCACCGTACACTTCTCCAGAGTGGCTGTTGACAATTTACATCCCGCCCATCAGTGTAGCAAGGCTCCCATTTCTCCATGGCCTGTCCTGCATTTCTGGTTTTGACACTTTTTTCAGCATGGCCCTTTTGACCGATGGGAAGCGAGACTTCTTTGTAGCGCTGATTTGCCTTTCCAGGTTGCTTGGTTGGCCAAAAAGGGCGTATGCGTTTTTTCCTGAATATATTCAGGAAAAAACGCATACGCCCTTTTTGGCCAAGGGCATCATTGTCAACGTTTTGCCGCTTTTCATGTGCTTTAAATGCGATTCGAATCTACCTCCTGAAATCTGTTTCTGCAATTCTGCCTTGATTTCAAATCCTCTTCTTTGCCTTCCCTCAATATATTTGTGGATGAGAGTTATCATTTATAACTCTGCAGGTTTGTGAATTGCAGTGCCCTGAACCTCCATTTTACAACTCGCTTTTTAGGGAGCTGGCCGCAAAAGCGCAGGATGGCTTCAGCCCCTGTTCTGGTTCCGGGGGGCAGGCTGAGCCTGTGGTTAATTCTTCTTCCTGATGGGAAAATAGAGTGACCTGTGCCTGTCCCAACACCAAGAGCTAGTCTCTCATTGGTTCCACGTCTTCCCGTTCATCCTCAGTACAAATTGCAACCTGTACGGAACAGGAGGTTAAAGGTGCTGATGCTCCAAGGAGGGAGATTGCTAGTAAAGTGGCTGGAATGGCGAACCCGGGCACAAGCAAATGAGAAATGAGTTGCGTTTTAGAAACCTTTCCCCATCACACGGTGTACCATCTTCTGGGTATCTCATGCATGTTTTCGATGTAGGAAGATGCCCTTGAACCTGGAGATTTGGGACCCATGCGATGGGTACCACGCAGTATTACTTTAAAGGGTCTGCGTTTGCTCACCCAACCTCACCAAACCTCTCAGCCGCAACAGTGTCCACCCTTAGGTCTCATCCAGCTGTGGGTCTAGATATGGTCAATCCAGGTTGCATCACAGCCCCTGAACGCATTGTGTAAGAATTTCGCTCTCTTTCACTGTCTTTGTTTCACGGGTTTTTCAAAGTAATTTATTTTTATAATGGGGTTTAGCTGCTTTTCACTTCTGTGTTTATGCCGCTTTACACCCACTTGACACACTAACAGAGAGATATCTATACATAGGTTTTAAGATTATTACTAGTCAGATATATTCTTGTGCGATGAATAGGGCGTGTTGAGTCCAGTTCTCTGAGCAAGGAGTAGGTCTTGTCTATTACATATTGGGTTTATGGAACGGTATCTGAGCTAATTTGAAACCCTTGTTTTATGTATCACCCCACCTCACCTTTCCCGTTAAGCAGCCATAGTGTGTTTTCTGCATGTGTGACTCTGTTCTGTTTTGTAATTCAGTTCAAGTGTAACGGTTTTTACATTCCCTCTATAAGTGATACCTTATGAGAAGTGTCCTTTGCTGTGTGACTTATTTCACTTAGAGTCGTCGTACCTAAATCCACTCATCATGCTGCTACTAGCCTTATGACATTGATTTCACGGCTGAGTGATATTCCATTGTACATAAGGACCACAACTTCTTTATCCATTTTTCTCTTTCCTGGGATATTGAAGGTGGAATGAAGTGGAGGTCCTTGTCAACAGAGCAGCCCTAAACTTTGGGGTGCTTGTGTCTTGCTGATTTTTAATTTTCCCAATTTATACCCCCATGAGTGGAAGTGCCCTATGCTCTCTAAGCTTTGCTTTTTAGACGTTTCAGGACTCACCGTACACTTCTCCAGAGTGGCTGTTGACAATTTACATCCCGCCCATCAGTGTAGCAAGGCTCCCATTTCTCCATGGCCTGTCCTGCATTTCTGGTTTTGACACTTTTTTCAGCATGGCCCTTTTGACCGATGGGAAGCGAGACTTCTTTGTAGCGCTGATTTGCCTTTCCAGGTTGCTTGGTTGGCCAAAAAGGGCGTATGCGTTTTTTCCTGAATATATTCAGGAAAAAACGCATACGCCCTTTCTGGCCAAGGGCATCATTGTCAACGTTTTGCCGCTTTTCATGTGCTTTAAAGGCGATTCGAATCTACCTCCTGAAATCTGTTTCCTGCAATTCTGCCTTGATTTCAAATCCTCTTCTTTGCCTTCCCTCAATATATTTGTGGATGAGAGTTATCATTTATAACTCTGCAGGTTTGTGAATTGCAGTGCCCTGAACCTCCATTTTACAACTCGCTTTTTAGGGAGCTGGCCGCAAAAGCGCAGGATGGCTTCAGGCCCTGTTCTGGTTCCGGGGGGCAGGCTGAGCCTGTGGTTAATTCTTCTTCCTGATGGGAAAATAGAGTGACCTGTGCCTGTCCCAACACCAAGAGCTAGTCTTTCATTGGTTCCACGTCTTCCCGTTCATCCTCAGTACAAATTGCAACCTGTACGGAACAGGAGGTTAAAGGTGCTGATGCTCCAAGGAGGGAGATTGCTAGTAAAGTGGCTGGAATGGCGAACCCGGGCACAAGCAAATGAGAAATGAGTTGCGTTTTAGAAACCTTTCCCCGTCACACGGTGTACCATCTTCTGGGTATCTCATGCATGTTTTCGATGTAGGAAGATGCCCTTGAACCTGGAGATTTGGGACCCATGCGATGGGTACCAGGCAGTATTACTTTAAAGGGTCTGCGTTTGCTCACCCAACCTCACCAAACCTCTCAGCCGCAACAGTGTCCACCCTTAGGTCTCATCCAGCTGTGGGTCTAGATATGGTCAATCCAGGTTGCATCACAGCCCCTGAACGCATTGTGTAAGAATTTCTCTCTCTTTCACTGTCTTTGTTTCATGGGTTTTTCAAAGTAATTTATTTTTATAATGGGGTTTAGCTGCTTTTCACTGCTGTGTTTATGCCGCTTTTTACCCACTTGACACACTAACAGAGACATATCAATACATAGGTTTTAAGATTATTACTAGTCAGATATATTCTTGTGCGGTGAATAGGGCGTGTTGAGTCCAGTTCTCTGAGCAAGGAGTAGGTCTTGTCTATTACATATTGGGTTTATGGAACGGTATCTGAGCTAATTTGAAACCCTTGTTTTATGTATCACCCCACCTCACCTTTCCCGTTAAGCAGCCATAGTGTGTTTTCTGCATGTGTGACTCTGTTCTGTTTTGTAATTCAGTTCAAGTGTAACGGTTTTTACATTCCCTCTATAAGTGATACCTTATGAGAAGTGCCTTTGCTGTGTGACTTATTTCACTTAGAGTCGTCGTACCTAAATCCACTCATCATGCTGCTACTAGCCTTATGACATTGATTTCACGGCTGAGTGATATTCCATTGTACATAAGGACCACAACTTCTTTATCCATTTTTCTCTTTCCTGGGATATTGAAGGTGGAATGAAGTGGAGGTCCTTGTCAACAGAGCAGCCCTAAACTTTGGGGTGCTTGTGTCTTGCTGATTTTTAATTTTCCCAATTTATACCCCCATGAGTGGAAGTGCCCTATGCTCTCTAAGCTTTGCTTTTTAGACGTTTCAGGACTCACCGTACACTTCTCCAGAGTGGCTGTTGACAATTTACATCCCGCCCATCAGTGTAGCAAGGCTCCCATTTCTCCATGGCCTGTCCTGCATTTCTGGTTTTGACACTTTTTTCAGCATGGCCCTTTTGACCAATGGGAAGCGAGACATCTTTGTAGCGCTGATTTGCCTTTCCAGGTTGCTTGGTTGGCCAAAAAGGGCGTATGCGTTTTTTCCTGAATATATTCAGGAAAAAACGCATACGCCCTTTCTGGCCAAGGGCATCATTGTCAACGTTTTGCCGCTTTTCATGTGCTTTAAAGGCGATTCGAATCTACCTCCTGAAATCTGTTTCCTGCAATTCTGCCTTGATTTCAAATCCTCTTCTTTGCCTTCCCTCAATATATTTGTGGATGAGAGTTATCATTTATAACTCTGCAGGTTTGTGAATTGCAGTGCCCTGAACCTCCATTTTACAACTCGCTTTTTAGGGAGCTGGCCGCAAAAGCGCAGGATGGCTTCAGCCCCTGTTCTGGTTCCGGGGGGCAGGCTGAGCCTGTGGTTAATTCTTCTTCCTGATGGGAAAATAGAGTGACCTGTGCCTGTCCCAACACCAAGAGCTAGTCTTTCATTGGTTCCACGTCTTCCCGTTCATCCTCAGTACAAATTGCAACCTGTACGGAACAGGAGGTTAAAGGTGCTGATGCTCCATGGAGGGAGATTGCTAGTAAAATGGCTGGAATGGCGAACCCGGACACAAGCAAATGAGAAATGAGTTGCGTTTTAGAAACCTTTCCCCATCACACGGTGTACCATCTTCTGGGTATCTCATGCATGTTTTCGATGTAGGAAGATGCCCTTGAACCTGGAGATTTGGGACCCATGCGATGGGTACCACGCAGTATTACTTTAAAGGGTCTGCGTTTGCTCACCCAACCTCACCAAACCTCTCAGCCGCAACAGTGTCCACCCTTAGGTCTCATCCAGCTGTGGGTCTAGATATGGTCAATCCAGGTTGCATCACAGCCCCTGAACGCATTGTGTAAGAATTTCGCTCTCTTTCACTGTCTTTGTTTCACGGGTTTTTCAAAGTAATTTATTTTTATAATGGGGTTTAGCTGCTTTTCACTTCTGTGTTTATGCCGCTTTACACCCACTTGACACACTAACAGAGAGATATCTATACATAGGTTTTAAGATTATTACTAGTCAGATATATTCTTGTGCGATGAATAGGGCGTGTTGAGTCCAGTTCTCTGAGCAAGGAGTAGGTCTTGTCTATTACATATTGGGTTTATGGAACGGTATCTGAGCTAATTTGAAACCCTTGTTTTATGTATCACCCCACCTCACCTTTCCCGTTAAGCAGCCATAGTGTGTTTTCTGCATGTGTGACTCTGTTCTGTTTTGTAATTCAGTTCAAGTGTAACGGTTTTTACATTCCCTCTATAAGTGATACCTTATGAGAAGTGTCCTTTGCTGTGTGACTTATTTCACTTAGAGTCGTCGTACCTAAATCCACTCATCATGCTGCTACTAGCCTTATGACATTGATTTCACGGCTGAGTGATATTCCATTGTACATAAGGACCACAACTTCTTTATCCATTTTTCTCTTTCCTGGGATATTGAAGGTGGAATGAAGTGGAGGTCCTTGTCAACAGAGCAGCCCTAAACTTTGGGGTGCTTGTGTCTTGCTGATTTTTCATTTTCCCAATTTATACCCCCATGAGTGGAAGTGCCCTATGCTCTCTAAGCTTTGCTTTTTAGACGTTTCAGGACTCACCGTACACTTCTCCAGAGTGGCTGTTGACAATTTACATCCCGCCCATCAGTGTAGCAAGGCTCCCATTTCTCCATGGCCTGTCCTGCATTTCTGGTTTTGACACTTTTTTCAGCATGGCCCTTTTGACCGATGGGAAGCGAGACTTCTTTGTAGCGCTGATTTGCCTTTCCAGGTTGCTTGGTTGGCCAAAAAGGGCGTATGCGTTTTTTCCTGAATATATTCAGGAAAAAACGCATACGCCCTTTCTGGCCAAGGGCATCATTGTCAACGTTTTGCCGCTTTTCATGTGCTTTAAAGGCGATTCGAATCTACCTCCTGAAATCTGTTTCCTGCAATTCTGCCTTGATTTCAAATCCTCTTCTTTGCCTTCCCTCAATATATTTGTGGATGAGAGTTATCATTTATAACTCTGCAGGTTTGTGAATTGCAGTGCCCTGAACCTCCATTTTACAACTCGCTTTTTAGGGAGCTGGCCGCAAAAGCGCAGGATGGCTTCAGGCCCTGTTCTGGTTCCGGGGGGCAGGCTGAGCCTGTGGTTAATTCTTCTTCCTGATGGGAAAATAGAGTGACCTGTGCCTGTCCCAACACCAAGAGCTAGTCTTTCATTGGTTCCACGTCTTCCCGTTCATCCTCAGTACAAATTGCAACCTGTACGGAACAGGAGGTTAAAGGTGCTGATGCTCCAAGGAGGGAGATTGCTAGTAAAGTGGCTGGAATGGCGAACCCGGGCACAAGCAAATGAGAAATGAGTTGCGTTTTAGAAACCTTTCCCCATCACACGGTGTACCATCTTCTGGGTATCTCATGCATGTTTTCGATGTAGGAAGATGCCCTTGAACCTGGAGATTTGGGACCCATGCGATGGGTACCACGCAGTATTACTTTAAAGGGTCTGCGTTTGCTCACCCAACCTCTCCAAACCTCTCAGCCGCAACAGTGTCCACCCTTAGGTCTCATCCAGCTGTGGGTCTAGATATGGTCAATCCAGGTTGCATCACAGCCCCTGAACGCATTGTGTAAGAATTTCTCTCTCTTTCACTGTCTTTGTTTCACGGGTTTTTCAAAGTAATTTATTTTTATAATGGGGTTTAGCTGCTTTTCACTGCTGTGTTTATGCCGCTTTACACCCACTTGACACACTAACAGAGAGATATCAATACATAGGTTTTAAGATTATTACTAGTCAGATATATTCTTGTGCGGTGAATAGGGCGTGTTGAGTCCAGTTCTCTGAGCAAGGAGTAGGTCTTGTCTATTACATATTGGTTTTATGGAACGGTATCTGAGCTAATTTGAAACCCTTGTTTTATGTATCACCCCACCTCACCTTTCCCGTTAAGCAGCCATAGTGTGTTTTCTGCATGTGTGACTCTGTTCTGTTTTGTAATTCAGTTCAAGTGTAACGGTTTTTACATTCCCTCTATCAGTGATACCTTATGAGAAGTGTCCTTTTCTGTGTGACTAATTTCACTTAGAATCGTCGTACCTAAATCCACTCATCATGCTGCTACTAGCCTTATGACATTGATTTCATGGCTGAGTGATATTCCATTGTACATAAGGACCACAACTTCTTTATCCATTTTTCTCTTTCCTGGGATATTGAAGGTGGAATGAAGTGGAGGTCCTTGTCAACAGAGCAGCCCTAAACTTTGGGGTGCTTGTGTCTTGCTGATTTTTAATTTTCCCAATTTATACCCCCATGAGTGGAAGTGCCCTATGCTCTCTAAGCTTTGCTTTTTAGACGTTTCAGGACTCACCGTACACTTCTCCAGAGTGGCTGTTGACAATTTACATCCCGCCCATCAGTGTAGCAAGGCTCCCATTTCTCCATGGCCTGTCCTGCATTTCTGGTTTTGACACTTTTTTCAGCATGGCCCTTTTGACCGATGGGAAGCGAGACTTCTTTGTAGCGCTGATTTGCCTTTCCAGGTTGCTTGGTTGGCCAAAAAGGGCGTATGCGTTTTTTCCTGAATATATTCAGGAAAAAACGCATACGCCCTTTTTGGCCAAGGGCATCATTGTCAACGTTTTGCCGCTTTTCATGTGCTTTAAATGCGATTCGAATCTACCTCCTGAAATCTGTTTCCTGCAATTCTGCCTTGATTTCAAATCCTCTTCTTTGCCTTCCCTCAATATATTTGTGGATGAGAGTTATCATTTATAACTCTGCAGGTTTGTGAATTGCAGTGCCCTGAACCTCCATTTTACAACTCGCTTTTTAGGGAGCTGGCCGCAAAAGCGCAGGATGGCTTCAGCCCCTGTTCTGGTTCCGGGGGGCAGGCTGAGCCTGTGGTTAATTCTTCTTCCTGATGGGAAAATAGAGTGACCTGTGCCTGTCCCAACACCAAGAGCTAGTCTCTCATTGGTTCCACGTCTTCCCGTTCATCCTCAGTACAAATTGCAACCTGTACGGAACAGGAGGTTAAAGGTGCTGATGCTCCAAGGAGGGAGATTGCTAGTAAAGTGGCTGGAATGGCGAACCCGGGCACAAGCAAATGAGAAATGAGTTGCGTTTTAGAAACCTTTCCCCATCACACGGTGTACCATCTTCTGGGTATCTCATGCATGTTTTCGATGTAGGAAGATGCCCTTGAACCTGGAGATTTGGGACCCATGCGATGGGTACCAGGCAGTATTACTTTAAAGGGTCTGCGTTTGCTCACCCAACCTCACCAAACCTCTCAGCCGCAACAGTGTCCACCCTTAGGTCTCATCCAGCTGTGGGTCTAGATATGGTCAATCCAGGTTGCATCACAGCCCCTGAACGCATTGTGTAAGAATTTCTCTCTCTTTCACTGTCTTTGTTTCATGGGTTTTTCAAAGTAATTTATTTTTATAATGGGGTTTAGCTGCTTTTCACTGCTGTGTTTATGCCGCTTTTTACCCACTTGACACACTAACAGAGACATATCAATACATAGGTTTTAAGATTATTACTAGTCAGATATATTCTTGTGCGGTGAATAGGGCGTGTTGAGTCCAGTTCTCTGAGCAAGGAGTAGGTCTTGTCTATTACATATTGGGTTTATGGAACGGTATCTGAGCTAATTTGAAACCCTTGTTTTATGTATCACCCCACCTCACCTTTCCCGTTAAGCAGCCATAGTGTGTTTTCTGCATGTGTGACTCTGTTCTGTTTTGTAATTCAGTTCAAGTGTAACGGTTTTTACATTCCCTCTATAAGTGATACCTTATGAGAAGTGCCTTTGCTGTGTGACTTATTTCACTTAGAGTCGTCGTACCTAAATCCACTCATCATGCTGCTACTAGCCTTATGACATTGATTTCACGGCTGAGTGATATTCCATTGTACATAAGGACCACAACTTCTTTATCCATTTTTCTCTTTCCTGGGATATTGAAGGTGGAATGAAGTGGAGGTCCTTGTCAACAGAGCAGCCCTAAACTTTGGGGTGCTTGTGTCTTGCTGATTTTTCATTTTCCCAATTTATACCCCCATGAGTGGAAGTGCCCTATGCTCTCTAAGCTTTGCTTTTTAGACGTTTCAGGACTCACCGTACACTTCTCCAGAGTGGCTGTTGACAATTTACATCCCGCCCATCAGTGTAGCAAGGCTCCCATTTCTCCATGGCCTGTCCTGCATTTCTGGTTTTGACACTTTTTTCAGCATGGCCCTTTTGACCAATGGGAAGCGAGACATCTTTGTAGCGCTGATTTGCCTTTCCAGGTTGCTTGGTTGGCCAAAAAGGGCGTATGCGTTTTTTCCTGAATATATTCAGGAAAAAACGCATACGCCCTTTCTGGCCAAGGGCATCATTGTCAACGTTTTGCCGCTTTTCATGTGCTTTAAAGGCGATTCGAATCTACCTCCTGAAATCTGTTTCCTGCAATTCTGCCTTGATTTCAAATCCTCTTCTTTGCCTTCCCTCAATATATTTGTGGATGAGAGTTATCATTTATAACTCTGCAGGTTTGTGAATTGCAGTGCCCTGAACCTCCATTTTACAACTCGCTTTTTAGGGAGCTGGCCGCAAAAGCGCAGGATGGCTTCAGCCCCTGTTCTGGTTCCGGGGGGCAGGCTGAGCCTGTGGTTAATTCTTCTTCCTGATGGGAAAATAGAGTGACCTGTGCCTGTCCCAACACCAAGAGCTAGTCTTTCATTGGTTCCACGTCTTCCCGTTCATCCTCAGTACAAATTGCAACCTGTACGGAACAGGAGGTTAAAGGTGCTGATGCTCCATGGAGGGAGATTGCTAGTAAAATGGCTGGAATGGCGAACCCGGACACAAGCAAATGAGAAATGAGTTGCGTTTTAGAAACCTTTCCCCATCACACGGTGTACCATCTTCTGGGTATCTCATGCATGTTTTCGATGTAGGAAGATGCCCTTGAACCTGGAGATTTGGGACCCATGCGATGGGTACCACGCAGTATTACTTTAAAGGGTCTGCGTTTGCTCACCCAACCTCACCAAACCTCTCAGCCGCAACAGTGTCCACCCTTAGGTCTCATCCAGCTGTGGGTCTAGATATGGTCAATCCAGGTTGCATCACAGCCCCTGAACGCATTGTGTAAGAATTTCGCTCTCTTTCACTGTCTTTGTTTCACGGGTTTTTCAAAGTAATTTATTTTTATAATGGGGTTTAGCTGCTTTTCACTTC
Organism: Balaenoptera borealis; assembly: GCF_965194805.1. Taxonomy (NCBI): domain Eukaryota; kingdom Metazoa; phylum Chordata; class Mammalia; order Artiodactyla; family Balaenopteridae; genus Balaenoptera; species Balaenoptera borealis. The sequence goes on from NW_028122962.1 coordinate 178,569, forward strand.
TGTGTTTATGCCGCTTTACACCCACTTGACACACTAACAGAGAGATATCTATACATAGGTTTTAAGATTATTACTAGTCAGATATATTCTTGTGCGATGAATAGGGCGTGTTGAGTCCAGTTCTCTGAGCAAGGAGTAGGTCTTGTCTATTACATATTGGGTTTATGGAACGGTATCTGAGCTAATTTGAAACCCTTGTTTTATGTATCACCCCACCTCACCTTTCCCGTTAAGCAGCCATAGTGTGTTTTCTGCATGTGTGACTCTGTTCTGTTTTGTAATTCAGTTCAAGTGTAACGGTTTTTACATTCCCTCTATAAGTGATACCTTATGAGAAGTGTCCTTTGCTGTGTGACTTATTTCACTTAGAGTCGTCGTACCTAAATCCACTCATCATGCTGCTACTAGCCTTATGACATTGATTTCACGGCTGAGTGATATTCCATTGTACATAAGGACCACAACTTCTTTATCCATTTTTCTCTTTCCTGGGATATTGAAGGTGGAATGAAGTGGAGGTCCTTGTCAACAGAGCAGCCCTAAACTTTGGGGTGCTTGTGTCTTGCTGATTTTTCATTTTCCCAATTTATACCCCCATGAGTGGAAGTGCCCTATGCTCTCTAAGCTTTGCTTTTTAGACGTTTCAGGACTCACCGTACACTTCTCCAGAGTGGCTGTTGACAATTTACATCCCGCCCATCAGTGTAGCAAGGCTCCCATTTCTCCATGGCCTGTCCTGCATTTCTGGTTTTGACACTTTTTTCAGCATGGCCCTTTTGACCGATGGGAAGCGAGACTTCTTTGTAGCGCTGATTTGCCTTTCCAGGTTGCTTGGTTGGCCAAAAAGGGCGTATGCGTTTTTTCCTGAATATATTCAGGAAAAAACGCATACGCCCTTTCTGGCCAAGGGCATCATTGTCAACGTTTTGCCGCTTTTCATGTGCTTTAAAGGCGATTCGAATCTACCTCCTGAAATCTGTTTCCTGCAATTCTGCCTTGATTTCAAATCCTCTTCTTTGCCTTCCCTCAATATATTTGTGGATGAGAGTTATCATTTATAACTCTGCAGGTTTGTGAATTGCAGTGCCCTGAACCTCCATTTTACAACTCGCTTTTTAGGGAGCTGGCCGCAAAAGCGCAGGATGGCTTCAGGCCCTGTTCTGGTTCCGGGGGGCAGGCTGAGCCTGTGGTTAATTCTTCTTCCTGATGGGAAAATAGAGTGACCTGTGCCTGTCCCAACACCAAGAGCTAGTCTTTCATTGGTTCCACGTCTTCCCGTTCATCCTCAGTACAAATTGCAACCTGTACGGAACAGGAGGTTAAAGGTGCTGATGCTCCAAGGAGGGAGATTGCTAGTAAAGTGGCTGGAATGGCGAACCCGGGCACAAGCAAATGAGAAATGAGTTGCGTTTTAGAAACCTTTCCCCATCACACGGTGTACCATCTTCTGGGTATCTCATGCATGTTTTCGATGTAGGAAGATGCCCTTGAACCTGGAGATTTGGGACCCATGCGATGGGTACCACGCAGTATTACTTTAAAGGGTCTGCGTTTGCTCACCCAACCTCACCAAACCTCTCAGCCGCAACAGTGTCCACCCTTAGGTCTCATCCAGCTGTGGGTCTAGATATGGTCAATCCAGGTTGCATCACAGCCCCTGAACGCATTGTGTAAGAATTTCGCTCTCTTTCACTGTCTTTGTTTCACGGGTTTTTCAAAGTAATTTATTTTTATAATGGGGTTTAGCTGCTTTTCACTTCTGTGTTTATGCCGCTTTACACCCACTTGACACACTAACAGAGAGATATCTATACATAGGTTTTAAGATTATTACTAGTCAGATATATTCTTGTGCGATGAATAGGGCGTGTTGAGTCCAGTTCTCTGAGCAAGGAGTAGGTCTTGTCTATTACATATTGGGTTTATGGAACGGTATCTGAGCTAATTTGAAACCCTTGTTTTATGTATCACCCCACCTCACCTTTCCCGTTAAGCAGCCATAGTGTGTTTTCTGCATGTGTGACTCTGTTCTGTTTTGTAATTCAGTTCAAGTGTAACGGTTTTTACATTCCCTCTATAAGTGATACCTTATGAGAAGTGTCCTTTGCTGTGTGACTTATTTCACTTAGAGTCGTCGTACCTAAATCCACTCATCATGCTGCTACTAGCCTTATGACATTGATTTCACGGCTGAGTGATATTCCATTGTACATAAGGACCACAACTTCTTTATCCATTTTTCTCTTTCCTGGGATATTGAAGGTGGAATGAAGTGGAGGTCCTTGTCAACAGAGCAGCCCTAAACTTTGGGGTGCTTGTGTCTTGCTGATTTTTAATTTTCCCAATTTATACCCCCATGAGTGGAAGTGCCCTATGCTCTCTAAGCTTTGCTTTTTAGACGTTTCAGGACTCACCGTACACTTCTCCAGAGTGGCTGTTGACAATTTACATCCCGCCCATCAGTGTAGCAAGGCTCCCATTTCTCCATGGCCTGTCCTGCATTTCTGGTTTGGACACTTTTTTCAGCATGGCCCTTTTGACCGATGGGAAGCGAGACTTCTTTGTAGCGCTGATTTGCCTTTCCAGGTTGCTTGGTTGGCCAAAAAGGGCGTATGCGTTTTTTCCTGAATATATTCAGGAAAAAACGCATACGCCCTTTCTGGCCAAGGGCATCATTGTCAACGTTTTGCCGCTTTTCATGTGCTTTAAAGGCGATTCGAATCTACCTCCTGAAATCTGTTTCCTGCAATTCTGCCTTGATTTCAAATCCTCTTCTTTGCCTTCCCTCAATATATTTGTGGATGAGAGTTATCATTTATAACTCTGCAGGTTTGTGAATTGCAGTGCCCTGAACCTCCATTTTACAACTCGCTTTTTAGGGAGCTGGCCGCAAAAGCGCAGGATGGCTTCAGGCCCTGTTCTGGTTCCGGGGGGCAGGCTGAGCCTGTGGTTAATTCTTCTTCCTGATGGGAAAATAGAGTGACCTGTGCCTGTCCCAACACCAAGAGCTAGTCTTTCATTGGTTCCACGTCTTCCCGTTCATCCTCAGTACAAATTGCAACCTGTACGGAACAGGAGGTTAAAGGTGCTGATGCTCCAAGGAGGGAGATTGCTAGTAAAGTGGCTGGAATGGCGAACCCGGGCACAAGCAAATGAGAAATGAGTTGCGTTTTAGAAACCTTTCCCCATCACACGGTGTACCATCTTCTGGGTATCTCATGCATGTTTTCGATGTAGGAAGATGCCCTTGAACCTGGAGATTTGGGACCCATGCGATGGGTACCACGCAGTATTACTTTAAAGGGTCTGCGTTTGCTCACCCAACCTCTCCAAACCTCTCAGCCGCAACAGTGTCCACCCTTAGGTCTCATCCAGCTGTGGGTCTAGATATGGTCAATCCAGGTTGCATCACAGCCCCTGAACGCATTGTGTAAGAATTTCTCTCTCTTTCACTGTCTTTGTTTCACGGGTTTTTCAAAGTAATTTATTTTTATAATGGGGTTTAGCTGCTTTTCACTGCTGTGTTTATGCCGCTTTACACCCACTTGACACACTAACAGAGAGATATCAATACATAGGTTTTAAGATTATTACTAGTCAGATATATTCTTGTGCGGTGAATAGGGCGTGTTGAGTCCAGTTCTCTGAAAGGAGTAGGTCTTGTCTATTACATATTGGTTTTATGGAACGGTATCTGAGCTAATTTGAAACCCTTGTTTTATGTATCACCCCACCTCACCTTTCCCGTTAAGCAGCCATAGTGTGTTTTCTGCATGTGTGACTCTGTTCTGTTTTGTAATTCAGTTCAAGTGTAACGGTTTTTACATTCCCTCTATCAGTGATACCTTATGAGAAGTGTCCTTTTCTGTGTGACTAATTTCACTTAGAATCGTCGTACCTAAATCCACTCATCATGCTGCTACTAGCCTTATGACATTGATTTCATGGCTGAGTGATATTCCATTGTACATAAGGACCACAACTTCTTTATCCATTTTTCTCTTTCCTGGGATATTGAAGGTGGAATGAAGTGGAGGTCCTTGTCAACAGAGCAGCCCTAAACTTTGGGGTGCTTGTGTCTTGCTGATTTTTAATTTTCCCAATTTATACCCCCATGAGTGGAAGTGCCCTATGCTCTCTAAGCTTTGCTTTTTAGACGTTTCAGGACTCACCGTACACTTCTCCAGAGTGGCTGTTGACAATTTACATCCCGCCCATCAGTGTAGCAAGGCTCCCATTTCTCCATGGCCTGTCCTGCATTTCTGGTTTTGACACTTTTTTCAGCATGGCCCTTTTGACCGATGGGAAGCGAGACTTCTTTGTAGCGCTGATTTGCCTTTCCAGGTTGCTTGGTTGGCCAAAAAGGGCGTATGCGTTTTTTCCTGAATATATTCAGGAAAAAACGCATACGCCCTTTCTGGCCAAGGGCATCATTGTCAACGTTTTGCCGCTTTTCATGTGCTTTAAAGGCGATTCGAATCTACCTCCTGAAATCTGTTTCCTGCAATTCTGCCTTGATTTCAAATCCTCTTCTTTGCCTTCCCTCAATATATTTGTGGATGAGAGTTATCATTTATAACTCTGCAGGTTTGTGAATTGCAGTGCCCTGAACCTCCATTTTACAACTCGCTTTTTAGGGAGCTGGCCGCAAAAGCGCAGGATGGCTTCAGCCCCTGTTCTGGTTCCGGGGGGCAGGCTGAGCCTGTGGTTAATTCTTCTTCCTGATGGGAAAATAGAGTGACCTGTGCCTGTCCCAACACCAAGAGCTAGTCTTTCATTGGTTCCACGTCTTCCCGTTCATCCTCAGTACAAATTGCAACCTGTACGGAACAGGAGGTTAAAGGTGCTGATGCTCCATGGAGGGAGATTGCTAGTAAAATGGCTGGAATGGCGAACCCGGACACAAGCAAATGAGAAATGAGTTGCGTTTTAGAAACCTTTCCCCATCACACGGTGTACCATCTTCTGGGTATCTCATGCATGTTTTCGATGTAGGAAGATGCCCTTGAACCTGGAGATTTGGGACCCATGCGATGGGTACCACGCAGTATTACTTTAAAGGGTCTGCGTTTGCTCACCCAACCTCACCAAACCTCTCAGCCGCAACAGTGTCCACCCTTAGGTCTCATCCAGCTGTGGGTCTAGATATGGTCAATCCAGGTTGCATCACAGCCCTGAACGCATTGTGTAAGAATTTCGCTCTCTTTCACTGTCTTTGTTTCACGGGTTTTTCAAAGTAATTTATTTTTATAATGGGGTTTAGCTGCTTTTCACTTCTGTGTTTATGCCGCTTTACACCCACTTGACACACTAACAGAGAGATATCTATACATAGGTTTTAAGATTATTACTAGTCAGATATATTCTTGTGCGATGAATAGGGCGTGTTGAGTCCAGTTCTCTGAGCAAGGAGTAGGTCTTGTCTATTACATATTGGGTTTATGGAACGGTATCTGAGCTAATTTGAAACCCTTGTTTTATGTATCACCCCACCTCACCTTTCCCGTTAAGCAGCCATAGTGTGTTTTCTGCATGTGTGACTCTGTTCTGTTTTGTAATTCAGTTCAAGTGTAACGGTTTTTACATTCCCTCTATAAGTGATACCTTATGAGAAGTGTCCTTTGCTGTGTGACTTATTTCACTTAGAGTCGTCGTACCTAAATCCACTCATCATGCTGCTACTAGCCTTATGACATTGATTTCACGGCTGAGTGATATTCCATTGTACATAAGGACCACAACTTCTTTATCCATTTTTCTCTTTCCTGGGATATTGAAGGTGGAATGAAGTGGAGGTCCTTGTCAACAGAGCAGCCCTAAACTTTGGGGTGCTTGTGTCTTGCTGATTTTTCATTTTCCCAATTTATACCCCATGAGTGGAAGTGCCCTATGCTCTCTAAGCTTTGCTTTTTAGACGTTTCAGGACTCACCGTACACTTCTCCAGAGTGGCTGTTGACAATTTACATCCCGCCCATCAGTGTAGCAAGGCTCCCATTTCTCCATGGCCTGTCCTGCATTTCTGGTTTTGACACTTTTTTCAGCATGGCCCTTTTGACCGATGGGAAGCGAGACTTCTTTGTAGCGCTGATTTGCCTTTCCAGGTTGCTTGGTTGGCCAAAAAGGGCGTATGCGTTTTTTCCTGAATATATTCAGGAAAAAACGCATACGCCCTTTCTGGCCAAGGGCATCATTGTCAACGTTTTGCCGCTTTTCATGTGCTTTAAAGGCGATTCGAATCTACCTCCTGAAATCTGTTTCCTGCAATTCTGCCTTGATTTCAAATCCTCTTCTTTGCCTTCCCTCAATATATTTGTGGATGAGAGTTATCATTTATAACTCTGCAGGTTTGTGAATTGCAGTGCCCTGAACCTCCATTTTACAACTCGCTTTTTAGGGAGCTGGCCGCAAAAGCGCAGGATGGCTTCAGGCCCTGTTCTGGTTCCGGGGGGCAGGCTGAGCCTGTGGTTAATTCTTCTTCCTGATGGGAAAATAGAGTGACCTGTGCCTGTCCCAACACCAAGAGCTAGTCTTTCATTGGTTCCACGTCTTCCCGTTCATCCTCAGTACAAATTGCAACCTGTACGGAACAGGAGGTTAAAGGTGCTGATGCTCCAAGGAGGGAGATTGCTAGTAAAGTGGCTGGAATGGCGAACCCGGGCACAAGCAAATGAGAAATGAGTTGCGTTTTAGAAACCTTTCCCCATCACACGGTGTACCATCTTCTGGGTATCTCATGCATGTTTTCGATGTAGGAAGATGCCCTTGAACCTGGAGATTTGGGACCCATGCGATGGGTACCACGCAGTATTACTTTAAAGGGTCTGCGTTTGCTCACCCAACCTCTCCAAACCTCTCAGCCGCAACAGTGTCCACCCTTAGGTCTCATCCAGCTGTGGGTCTAGATATGGTCAATCCAGGTTGCATCACAGCCCCTGAACGCATTGTGTAAGAATTTCTCTCTCTTTCACTGTCTTTGTTTCACGGGTTTTTCAAAGTAATTTATTTTTATAATGGGGTTTAGCTGCTTTTCACTGCTGTGTTTATGCCGCTTTACACCCACTTGACACACTAACAGAGAGATATCAATACATAGGTTTTAAGATTATTACTAGTCAGATATATTCTTGTGCGGTGAATAGGGCGTGTTGAGTCCAGTTCTCTGAGCAAGGAGTAGGTCTTGTCTATTACATATTGGGTTTATGGAACGGTATCTGAGCTAATTTGAAACCCTTGTTTTATGTATCACCCCACCTCACCTTTCCCGTTAAGCAGCCATAGTGTGTTTTCTGCATGTGTGACTCTGTTCTGTTTTGTAATTCAGTTCAAGTGTAACGGTTTTTACATTCCCTCTATCAGTGATACCTTATGAGAAGTGTCCTTTGCTGTGTGACTTATTTCACTTAGAGTCGTCGTACCTAAATCCACTCATCATGCTGCTACTAGCCTTATGACATTGATTTCACGGCTGAGTGATATTCCATTGTACATAAGGACCACAACTTCTTTATCCATTTTTCTCTTTCCTGGGATATTGAAGGTGGAATGAAGTGGAGGTCCTTGTCAACAGAGCAGCCCTAAACTTTGGGGTGCTTGTGTCTTGCTGATTTTTAATTTTCCCAATTTATACCCCCATGAGTGGAAGTGCCCTATGCTCTCTAAGCTTTGCTTTTTAGACGTTTCAGGACTCACCGTACACTTCTCCAGAGTGGCTGTTGACAATTTACATCCCGCCCATCAGTGTAGCAAGGCTCCCATTTCTCCATGGCCTGTCCTGCATTTCTGGTTTTGACACTTTTTTCAGCATGGCCCTTTTGACCGATGGGAAGCGAGACTTCTTTGTAGCGCTGATTTGCCTTTCCAGGTTGCTTGGTTGGCCAAAAAGGGCGTATGCGTTTTTTCCTGAATATATTCAGGAAAAAACGCATACGCCCTTTCTGGCCAAGGGCATCATTGTCAACGTTTTGCCGCTTTTCATGTGCTTTAAAGGCGATTCGAATCTACCTCCTGAAATCTGTTTCCTGCAATTCTGCCTTGATTTCAAATCCTCTTCTTTGCCTTCCCTCAATATATTTGTGGATGAGAGTTATCATTTATAACTCTGCAGGTTTGTGAATTGCAGTGCCCTGAACCTCCATTTTACAACTCGCTTTTTAGGGAGCTGGCCGCAAAAGCGCAGGATGGCTTCAGCCCTGTTCTGGTTCCGGGGGGCAGGCTGAGCCTGTGGTTAATTCTTCTTCCTGATGGGAAAATAGAGTGACCTGTGCCTGTCCCAACACCAAGAGCTAGTCTTTCATTGGTTCCACGTCTTCCCGTTCATCCTCAGTACAAATTGCAACCTGTACGGAACAGGAGGTTAAAGGTGCTGATGCTCCAAGGAGGGAGATTGCTAGTAAAGTGGCTGGAATGGCGAACCCGGGCACAAGCAAATGAGAAATGAGTTGCGTTTTAGAAACCTTTCCCCATCACACGGTGTACCATCTTCTGGGTATCTCATGCATGTTTTCGATGTAGGAAGATGCCCTTGAACCTGGAGATTTGGGACCCATGCGATGGGTACCACGCAGTATTACTTTAAAGGGTCTGCGTTTGCTCACCCAACCTCTCCAAACCTCTCAGCCGCAACAGTGTCCACCCTTAGGTCTCATCCAGCTGTGGGTCTAGATATGGTCAATCCAGGTTGCATCACAGCCCCTGAACGCATTGTGTAAGAATTTCTCTCTCTTTCACTGTCTTTGTTTCACGGGTTTTTCAAAGTAATTTATTTTTATAATGGGGTTTAGCTGCTTTTCACTGCTGTGTTTATGCCGCTTTACACCCACTTGACACACTAACAGAGAGATATCAATACATAGGTTTTTAAGATTATTACTAGTCAGATATATTCTTGTGCGGTGAATAGGGCGTGTTGAGTCCAGTTCTCTGAGCAAGGAGTAGGTCTTGTCTATTACATATTGGTTTTATGGAACGGTATCTGAGCTAATTTGAAACCCTTGTTTTATGTATCACCCCACCTCACCTTTCCCGTTAAGCAGCCATAGTGTGTTTTCTGCATGTGT